>NW_024081624.1:42074-120422 GCF_003009895.1 Hyaena hyaena | reverse complement strand
GCTTTTTTTTTTTTTTTTTACAAATAGTTTATTGTCAAGTTGGTTTCCATATAACACGGGCAGTCATCTTTGAAAATTATTGGTTGAACAACCAATATTTTGTTATGTTAACCAACACCTTTGAGTTAGTGTATGGAAAGATTTTATTTTATTTTATTTTATTCTTAAATAGTTTGTTGTCAAGTTGGTTTCCATATAACACCCAGTGCTCATCCCCACAAGTGCCCTCCTCCATGCACATCTCCCCCTCCCCCCCCACTCCCATCAGTCCTCAGTTTGTTCTCAGCATTCAAGAGTCTTTCATGGTTTGCCTCTCTCCCTCTCCCCTACTATTTCCCCCCTTCTTCTCCCCTTTGGTCCTCCGTTAAGTTCCTCCTAATCCTCCTACACATGCAAACATATGGTCTGTTTTCTTCACTGACCTAGTCAGAGAGAGATATCACAAGACTGCCACACAAAAAGTTCTGGAGCACATGGGCCCTGTTTAGCCCTCTTATGCACAACTCAAATTCTTTTTCTCAGGTTCTCACCTTTTGTTTACTGCAAAAAAGACTCTTTCATTCCTTTTCAGGCCCTTCCCTAAAATGGAATTACTAGCACACATGTTGCTCTGCCTTAATTATTATAAGCTTAATTTGTATGTGACTTTCTCATTGCAATGTTGTTAAGAGGATCCTGTTACTAAGGGCATCAGCATGGCACATACATTTTAGTCTCACTTGGACCCTCTTCTCCATCTGATCAAATTCTGTTCTTGATTTTTTTTCAAATTTGTGGTAGCAAGAATGTAAACATTCTGCATTTTCTGTCCTCTTATTTTATTTTCACAAGGTCTTGGTACTTGTAACCAGTACCTTGAATTCACTGACATCACACATTCTGTTCCTGCTAACTAAACTTGATTCATTTCCTTTTCCCAATAAAAATATTCCCCTCTGACCAGGGCTGCCCACTCAACATCACTCATTTAGGTTGTATTGAATGGCAGCTGAATCAAAAACTATTCCCTCTCAGGACATAGTGTTGTGCCATTTCTCATTCAGTATATTGGAGTTCTTTCTGTTCTAGTTAACTATTGTTATTTAACAAACTATCCCCAAACTTCATGGCTTAAAATAGCTGTTTTATTATATCTCACTAATTTGTTGATCAGGAGTTTAAGATTTCCAGTGATTTGTCTATTCCATGTGGTCTTGATTGAGGTCAGATGGTGGTATTCAGCTGACAGATGGACTGGTCTGGGGGGTCTAAACTGGTTCTGTTCACATGTCTGCCACTTTGATGGAGATGGCTGGAAGGCTGGCCTTAGCTGTCCAGGAGAGTTGGACTCCTTATGGAGCTCAGGGCTTCTAGAGTAAGTATTCCAAGTGACCTGGCAGAAGCTGAAAGGATTCTATGACCTAGTCTAAAAATTTCCAGAATGTCAATTCTGTCACATTCTTTTGGTCAATCAACTTACTAAGGGCAGCCCAGAATCAGGAAGAGGGAAATTAGAATCCGTTTTTTAGTAGAAGCAATAGTAAAGAATTTTTGGTCATCATTAATTGACCACAACTTTCATGCAAATTTAGTCTAGAACTTGATGTTAAGTCTGAGTGGCCTAGCCAAACAATTTAGAGTGACAACTCTGCATCTCAGAATTCACATTTATTAGTGTGTTTGTTTTATTTATTTTGTGAACTAAGTGACAGGGATAAGTACATGTCCCCTTGAATTTTGTTACTATAGTAGCAATTATAACATGAGTTGGTTGTAGAGGGAGTCTACTTCAGCCATGAAAAGTGATGACAATGACAATAGCATCAGCAAGTATTGTTACTGTTGTTTCCACCTCCATTACCACCTTTTACCCAGGACCCATGGGTTGTGTGCCAGGTACTGTGCTATAAATTGGCACTAATTCTAAAATGGTTTTACAAGGGAGGAATTATTATTTTTACTTTATAAATGAACATATTGAGTAACTAAGTAAATTGCAGTATAGCAGAGGTAGAGAGAGGTGTTTGGAACCAGACCGAGTTCAAATTGTAGCTGAGCCTTAGAATGTTATGGGCGAATACAGGCACTAAGGACAGTACTTGACATTCGATGTTAGCTATTATTATGATCCAAGGCTACACAGTTAGTAAATATGCTTACTGAATTCTAATTGCTGCAATACAGGATGAAAGTGAATAGTTCCAAAATGACCACAAGACTTTACTGACCTGGGGACCAGAGTAGAGTGTATCTGCTCAATTTGAAGAGATAATTATTTTGCAATGGAATAGAAACAAAAATAACAGTCCTCTACTTGGCTTTGTCATCTCAAAGTGGACAGCATCTTTAATAATGTTAATCCCTTTTTACTCACCTAAATCATTCAGGTATTCACTTAATAAAGATTTCTGAGGACTAACTGTGTGCCAGGCATATAGCAGGCCCCTGGGGTTAATATGCTGAACAGATAAGCAGCATACAAGCCCTCACTACTTGTCCTATTTTTGGGGTGCGGTTTGCCTTAGATTGCTAACTTTTTGACATCTCATGACTTAGGGCTGACCATATTATTTATTTCTTGCGTCACAGAAACTCATTCTGCACTACCACGTTGAATTTAGTAAAAATGCCAGGGATGCTTTGGGAATGCAAGGGATATAATAGACCATATTTGATTCAATGAGTAGTTTAATGTAGCAATGGATGAGGCCCATTCTTAAAAAGATGAGCTGGTTAGGACAGAAGAAAAATTAAAAGAATTTGGAAATTTGTTTTTGTTGTCTTTTTATTTCTCATTTTATGCTTGCCATGATTAATTTTCTGTGTCAACTTAGCTAGGCTGTGGTGCCCAGTTGTTTGGCCAAGCACCAGTCTACATATTGCTGTGAAGATAGATTTTAGATGTGATTCACATTTATTCAGTAGACTTTAGTAAAATAGATTACTCTCCACAATGTGGTTGGATCTTAAGCAACTCAGTCAAAAGCCTTCATAGCAAACACTGAAGTTTCCCAAAGAACCAAGTCTCCTCAAGACGCAACACAGAATCCCTGCCCGAGTTTCCTGCCCAACATATTTTAAACTCAAGATGCAACATCATCTCTTAACTAAATTTCTAGCTTACTCGCCTATTCTACAATTTTGGACTTGTTGCCCCTACAGTTGCATGAGGCAATTCCTTACAATCTCTCTCTCTGTTTCTCTCTATCTCCATATCTTTCTACTGTTTGTTCTGTTTCTTTGCAGAATCTAGTACAATGCCCCTCTCTAGAGCAAATTTATGAAGACAAGTAGAATGCTTTGGGGAATGTTACATGATAATGTCTTCTTCCCTCTGTGAATATAGAAGCTTGAAAGTTGGTTGGACTTTGCAATTCATAGTATCAAATTCCAGTGAGTCTGGAAATTAGTGTCTGACTTTGCAAATGCTGTCCATGCACATCTGTATCACATGGCTGCTGTTAAAGATCTGCTTGTTCACCTTTGGCCTCAGTGCCACAAGTTTTTAATATCCACAGAAGTGCGTAAACCCCTGACAAGGCAGACACAGCCTGTCTGGCTCTGATAATTCCATCTTAAAAAACAAAAACAAAAACAAAAAACTCAGCGGCACCTGTATGGCTTAGTCAATTAAGTGTCTGAGTTCAGCTTAGGTCACGATCTTGTGGACTCTGAGTTCAAGCCCCATGTCAGGCTCTCTGCTGACAGCACAGAGCCTAGAGCCTGCTTTGGATTCTGTGTCTCCATTCCTCTCTCTCTGCCCCTCACCTCCTTGCTCTCTGCCTCTCTCTCTCTTGAAAAAATAAGTAAAAATTTAAAAAAGATTTTTTTTAAAAATCAGAGGTAGGGGTTCCTGAATGGCTCAGTCACTTAAGCATCTGATTCTTGATTTAGGCTCAGTTCATGATCTCATGGGAGTGAGATCAAGCCCTGCACAGGGCTCTCTACTGGCATGGAGCCTGCTTAAGATCCTCTCTCTCCCTCTGCCCCTCTCCTGTTTGCACTCTCTCTCTCAAAAAAAAAAAAAAAAAGTCTGAGGTAAACGTATCCTGGTTTACTTAGTGTTGTCCTTTCTCTGTCACTGCTGTCCTTCCCCATATGGCCACTAGCTCTGCTCTCAATCACATTTATCCCTACTGTTTTGTTGGATGTCTTAGTCTGCTTGAGCTGCCATAACAAAATACTATAGACTGGGTGGCTTACATCATAGACATTTATTTCATCAGGTTCTTTAAAAAATTTTTTTAAATGTTTATTTAATTGAGAAAGAGAGAGACAGAGTGTGAAGCAGACTCCAAGCTCTGAGCTATTAGCACAGAGCCTGACATGGAGCTCAAACACATGAGATCATGACCTGACCTGAAGTCAGATGCTTAACCGACTGAGCTACCCAATCACCCCTATTTCCTCAGTTTTGAATACTTTATGTAAATCTAAGATTAGGGTGCCAGTAAGGTTGGGACCTGGCAAAAGCTCTCTTCCTGGCTGGCAGATGGCTACATTTTCCTTTTGTCCTCATATGGCCTTTCCTCAGTGTGTGCAAGTGGAGAGAGAATGAGTTCTGTATATAAAGGCACCAGTCCCATAATGGGGTCCCACGCCCCACGCCCATGACCCTATCCTAACCTAATTACCCCCTAAAAACCCTACCTCCAAATACCATCATATTGGGGGTTAAGGCTTCAATATGTGAATTTTAGTGGGATATAAACATTCAGTCTGTAACTTTGGATCTAAACAAGAGATGAACTTTAGACAAGAAATTTAGTTTTTTAAAAATATACACATACTTGGTTATATGAAGAAAGCAAAAGAAGTAAAAGTTGTCTGAATTTTTTATGTGTGATTTCTTTGGAGAAAATGCTGTTTACTTCCAAAAAATGTCTAATCTCAGACAAATCAAACCTTCCTGTAGGCTGAACTCCTGCCAGGTTCTATTGTGTGTGATGAAGACAGCACAAAGAAGAAGCATCGCACTTCTGTCCTGCTTGATTTCTCTGCACTTTTTTCTAGAGGCCATGCATATGGAGCCTGCATATTAGAAAAATATCAATACATTGGATAATATTTATGAATTACTTCTGGGGATACTGAGAACTGTTCTGGTTGGTCATAGTGGTGACAGTGTTGTGGGTGGGAATCGAGATAGATTCATTGATCTCAAGCTGTTTTTACAGTCTGGTTGGGGGAAGCATTTGTTGTCCTAGTCCTCTGCCGTGTACCTGTTAATGGCCTGTTTTACTGGCTTTATACAGAATCTTAGGTCCCTCATTTAATGTGCAGAATGCAGATTCTGACTGCTAAAAACAAATTCTATAGATGTGTGCATTCTTCAAGGAGAGGAAAGTAAGAATAGTATTAGTGTTTTGGCCTCCTAATATTCCACTGCATATATCATAGGCCACATATACAGTTTTTTAGGAAACTGCCTGAGGAAATTAGGTTTATGACTTCCATCATTTCTTTATTGTCAGACTCTGAAAGAAACTAATGCCTATTTACCAGCAAAAGAAAAATGTACAATTTCTTTAGCTGCAAAGGAACTGTGGTTTAAAAATATCTCGTGCCCTCTGCAAAAGCCTCGGCTGAACTGTGTGAGGGCAGCCACTTGCCTGTCAGATGTCTAATTATTTCTCCCTCCTTCTCAGCCATGCCAGTAGCAGGGAACCGCTGAGACCATATTGTTGCCCATATGTTGAGAAGCTATTAAATTAAATCCCTATGTAACATGCTGACAAGTCTACAGTTCTACTGCAGGACTTGGAGTTTCATTGACTAACTTTCTCTAACCTATCATTCCACTGTCAGTATTTCTGAGTTTCTCTCTCTGTGGTACAGGCTTTGTTAAGGACTGAGATGTTGTTATCTGCCGCGAGCCGAACCGGCCTCTCTGGATGGCAATCATAGCAGAGACATGGCAACGTTTGTAGCTCCTGCCGTGAGAAATGAAAACTGGTATCTCCTTCTGCTCATGCTGGAAATGAGCCTGCTGGTATTGACCAGGCCTCACTATATTCCATATCAGACCCATATTTTGAATACAGATACCTCATAAGGAAAAGCATATTCCTGCCTTTACAAAAGAAATTTTGGATGAAAGCTCTATGGGGAAAATTGTCAAAAGGCTCTTCCTATGGGCCTTGCAAATTCCGAGATTTAGGGGGTTAAGAACACAAGAATTACAATTGAGCCTGGCCCTGAGACCAAGGACCTATTTTGGGGTTAAGAGCAAAACATAGTTACCACATAGATCTTTGCTAACTGGTGAAACATAACAGTCCCTTCCTCAAGGCCTACTTTCCACAAACACCCTCTCTTAACACTGGCAGCTGGGATGAGGATAGATAAGAGTAGCTAAAACATAACCCAGGGGCAAAAGACTGACCCATTCAGGGTCCCCATGTTAGTCTCCACGAACAAACCAATTCAGAAACATCCATCCTCTTGAGAGCCAGACAAAATACTCCTAACTTATCTATATACAATTTGACCTATATGTTATCCTGTTTTTTACTAAGAACATTCTGTTATTTTCTTGGTCGGAATAATTCTACTAAGGATATCACAAAAGACCTCCCATTGTAAGAAATTCCTTTCTATGACTTCATCTTGTTGCTGAACCTTTAAATAAAGACGCAAAAACTGACAGGACAGAGATGCCTGCCTGGTGATCAGAAAGATCTCCGGGGCATCTCTCACTCTCTTTCTCTCTCGCCGACACCGTCCACCCTTCAGGGACCCCTGGACCTGCCGGAGCCGGCTCCGGCCTCCGGCAGTTATCATACCCCAGTACCATCCGAAAAGAAACTGAATATCTGAATTTTAGCAGTTGATTAATTAGACCTAAATCCCTAATGTTAGGTTACAAAAACCTGACATTTAGCCTGTCCTGCTATCAAGTATGCAGGATATTCAGAGAATTTAGGTCCGAGATTGAATGTTGTCCTTTGCAAAACCTATAGATATAATTTTTTGATGTTCACTGTTCCATATTCATGACATGATAGGGTCTATTCTTGCCCCTCCCATTTTTCTGGCTTTTACCATTGTAGTTCTCTTAGCATGGCTGGCTTATTTTATTTTTCAATGCATTTTATATTTTTTTCAGGTTAAAGAAGAGAACTTAATGTAATTAATTATTTTTTTGTGGTAGAGTCTTTTTAAAAATTTTAATTTTAGTTAGTTAATATACAGTACAATATTGGTTTCAGGAGTTGAATTCAGTGATTCATCACTTACCTACAACACCCAGTGCTCATCACAAGTGCCCTCCTTTGTACCCATCACCCATCTAGTCCATCTCCCATCCACCTCCCTCCATCAGCCCATAGTTTGTTCTCTATCATTGAGTATCTTGTGGTTTGTTTCCCTCTCTTCTCTTTTCCCCACCTTCCCATATGTTCATCTGTTTTGTTTCTTAAGCTCCACATACGAGTGAAATCCTGTGATATTTGCCTTTCTCTGACTGACTTATTTCACTTAGCATAATACATTCTAGCTCCCATGTCATTGCAAATGGCACAATTTCCTTCTTTTGATGGCTGAGTAATATTCTATACTATATATATATACATATATATATATATATATATATATATATACATATACATACTACCCCTTCTTTATCTATTCACCATTCTCTTAACATTTGGGCTCTCTCTATAGTTTGGCTATTATTGATAATGCTGCTATAAACACTGGGGTGCATGTACCCTTTCAAGTATGCCTTTTTTAATCCTTTGGGTAAATACCTAATAGTGTAATTGCTGGATCATAGAGTAGTTGTATTTTTAGTTTCTTGAGGAATGTTCATACTGTTTTCCAAAGTGGCTGCACCAGTTTGCATTCACATCAACAGTGCAAGAGGGTTCCCCTTTCTCTGTGTCCTCACCAACACCTGTTGTTTCTTGTATTGTTAATTTTAGCCATTCTAGACAGGTGTGAGGTGGTATTTCATTGTGGTTTTGATTTGTATTTCTCTGATGATGAGTGAGGTTGAGCAATTTTTCATGTATCTGTTAGCCATCTGGATGCCTTCTTTGGAAAAGTGTCCCTTCATGTCTTCTGCCCATTTCTCCACTGGATTGTTTGTTTTTTGGGTGTTGAGTTTGATAGTTCTTTATAGATTTTGGATACTAATCCTTTATCTGATGTCATTTGAAAATATTTTCTCCCATTCTGTTGGTTGCCTTTTAGTTTTACTGATTGTTTCCTTCACTGTGCAGCAGTTTTTTATCTTGATGAAGTCCCAATAGTTCATATTTCCTTTAGTTTCCCTTGCTTTTGTTGACATGTCTAGTAAGAAGTTGGGGCAGCTGAGGTCAAAGAGGTTGCTGCCTGTTGTCTCCTGTAAGATTTTGATGGTTTCCTGTCTCACATTTAGGTTTTCTTTAATCCATTTGGAATTTATTTTTGTGTATGGTATAAGAAGTGGTCCAGTTTCATTCATTTGCATGTCGCCATCCAGTTTTCCCAACACCAAAGTTGAAGAGACCATCTTTTTTCTGCTTTCTCTTTCCTGCTTTGTCAAAGATTAGTTGACCATATAAGAAGAGATCTTTAAAAGAACTAATCCCTAATCTACCCTAATTTCCCCACATTTATCAGTAACAAATGCTAATAGGAATGCTACTTTCCTTTTTTATCTTCCTAAGAGAAATGGAGAGTCTTTCCTTTGGGGATGAACAAAACAAAAACAAAACAACACTTTCTTATGACCGGTAATATAGTATGTTATCTTATTTAACAATAATAATCTATGAAAGATGCCTTATTACCTAGTTTGCATTTGGGGAAAGTGAGGCTCAGAGAAGGTAAGCAACTTGCACAAGGTCATGTGAATACAATAATTGCAGAATTGTGGTCTATTTGTCTGCAGAAGCTTGTGCTTTTTCTCAAGTCTGCTTATTGATTTGAACCAAACAAATGAAGATTTCTCAGATTTTGCTCCATAGGACACCAATATCCTTCTAAATGTCAGTAGATATCCTCTGCAAAGGGCTCTATTGTCAAATATGTTTGTTTGTTATGTTAGGGTTCTTCAGTGAACTAGAACCAACAAGATATTATATACATATATATATATATATATATTCATATGAAGAATATATATATGATATGTGATATATGTTATACTGTATATGCATATACATATACATAAAAATTTTGGTTTTTTAAAAATAGGAATTGGCTCACTTAATTATGGGGGCTGAGAAAGATTCCACAATCTGCCGTCTGCAAACTGGGGAACCAAGAAAGCTGGTGGTGAAATTCAGTCTGAGATCCAAAGTTCTGGAAAGTGGGTTGAGGGTAGGTGGAATTGATAGTGTACCTCCCAGTTGGAGTCTGAAGGCCTGAAAATGGGGGGGGGGGGCGTGTTGATGTTCCAAGGTACAAGAAGATGGATGTCCTAGTTCAGAGAGAAAAAATTCACCCTTCCTCTGCTTTTTCCTTCTCTTTGGACGCTCAACATATTTGATGATGCCCATACACATTGGGGTGGGCAATCTATTTTACTCAGTTCACCAATTCAAATGCTAATCTCTTCTGCAAGCACCCTCACAGACACAGCCAGAAATAATTTTTTATCACCTTTCTAGAAATCCCTTAGCTCAGTCAAGTTGACACATAAAATTAACCATCACACTTGGGAAATGCTATATTAAATCAATCAAACTGAACAAGTATTTTCACAACAAGACTCTTTGGAGCTTATGCACATTGGGATGTAAATTTTCAAGAAGGTGGTATAGCATATGAATTTTTCTGAATCTGGTTGACTTCCAATTTTTTTTCTTTTTTTCTTTTTTTTTTTTTATAGAATATGTGGGAAGACAGTTTGGAAAATGTTGGCCTAACCTTCTTCCCTTTCTGTTTCTGTATCAAAACTAATGCCTGTACTGGTTGCTTAGTTTGGTTCTATATAATGGCATTTCAAGGGCTATTTGTTAAGCAGTGCCTACAGTGTATGAGTCTCTGCTCTAATTGCCAGAAGCGAGGGTGCTGTGAGGCAATGAAATGATAAAATATAGATAATGCCCTGGCTTGAAGGAGCTAATGATCTAATGTGTTTTGTCACACACTTAGGACATGGAATGTTACATTTGGTAGAGTCAACATGACAATGTTAGTATAGGTGGCTTCCTGCATAGGATTATAATTTGTACCTTGATTATATTGTCTTTTATTTCCCTTCATTTTGTATTATTTGTCTGTGAGTAGAACTTAAAGAGTAGTGGGGTGAGGTTGTGACTTCCAAGCTGAAGGCTTTTGGTAAGAAGACCTTTCTCAGTGTGGCAGATCAAAAAAATAAATCTAATATTGTATCTGACTTTTGTGTGGGAGAACTGTTTTCATGTTGAAAATCTGAAACTTAATGTTATTCATTGGTTGTGGTACTGAGATAATTCTAAGATATTGAATTAAAGGCAAAACACATGCCTTTCGGGTGACAGAAGAAGTTATAAACATCTTCTCAATACAGGAGAAAGTCACTATTTCAATTAAGCTGAAAAATCTATATAGCTCTTTAAGAAGGAGATAGTCACCGAGCAAAACTTTTAGCTAAAACAAGTATTTTTTTATGTATGTGCCTTGGCAGTTAAAATCTTATATATGAAAAATTTCTGATTACTCAGAAATCTGATTACTGTAAAACTTGAGAACAAGGCATATATACCTGCTTGGGGCCAAGAGAGCTGCCATAAACCAAGTTTAGTCCTGGACTCAAAGTCACCTAGAGTGGTGAGTTTGCTGCAAGCCTAAAATGGCTTTCTGGTATGTTTCAAAAAAAAAAAATCTCAAACACAAGCCTAAATTCATTATAAGGAGGAAGGCCGTGAGATGAAAAGAAAAACGTTTGCCTACTTAACTTTTCTTTAGAATCTCAAGAAACAGGATTGGGTCACTTTAATCTAATCAAAATTTGTTTAAGGCCCAGAAACTTTCAATTCATGCTATTGGTTTATTAACAAATATTTTATTAGATTGCAAAGAAAGAAGAAGTATTTAGATCTCACATAGAGTGGAGGTAATTACCTTTATGGCTCACATTTCAGACCTTGTGACTCTACTTTCAATATCTTTTATTGACATTATAGAACAGAAGGCTTTCTTGTGTGTTATTTTATACAGCTGATCCCAACTCTCTGTGTATACAGACAGTTAATGAAGTTAAAGTCAATTTTTCAATAACACCATAGTCCCAGACATTCAGCAACATTTATTTAACACCCTTGGTGAGCATCTTATGTGTTGTCAGGGATAAAAAAAAAATAATAGATGTGATCCTTGCCTTCAAGGATTTTTCAGTTGGGTAGCTATAAAACACATGCTCACGTGATGAAAAACAATGAGACTCTTAATATATAAACAACTTTAAAGAAACCTAAAAAGTTTATAAATTTATGTTGATCTTACTCTTTGTTAGTGTGGAGGAATTTACAAATAACAAACTTTAATTATTTTAGAGTTTAGATAAAGCAAATTCCTCCTTCCTTAGCTACACTTACAAAGTTTTGGGGGAATAGAGACTTTTGGGGATACACGTTGATAGAACAACTTTTTGTTTAATAGAACAACTCTTTATGAGTAATTCACCTTCAAAAATTAGTAGTTGGCCATGGTCTATACAGCATAACCCAAGGAGAAGTGGGCAGCTGATCCACGGTGAGTCCGAGTCCATGTGTGGCCTGAGCAGTGGTCCTTGAGTTGGTTAAGTTCAAAGTTCTGCCAACAAAGATGATGGTCAGCAATTGAGACTAGGAGATACTTTCTTTGCAGAATTTGAATGTGAGACATAGTGAAAGTTAAAATGCTAATGGTAAAAGTAGAGGCTAACAAAGGATGCAGGGACAAATATTAAATTTGTTCCTCCCAAATCTTCAAAGGCAGCTAAGAGTAATAGTTCAGATACACTAATTTTGAACTTCTGCTCCAAATCTCATTCCATTAAATAAGCTGGAAATAGATTTTATGTCTGTACTTGATTTTTTTTCTTATTTAATCTCAAAAATAGGCATATGAGATAGTACAAACTCCACATTAATACTCCACCTCTTCTCTACAAATCCATATTTTTTACCTCAAAGCCCAGAGGGACTCTGAATTCTAAGGAATATTTGGAAATTTGTTTCCAGGACTGGACTTTAGAGCTCCACTTCTCCAACCAAAAATCAAAGCCTTCAAGTCCCAACTGCCTTAACAATATTCCTCCAGGTGCCACACAATGGGTGAGCTCTAGGTACATGACTCACTCTGCTTTTTGAGCTCCTCTTTGCACCTTCTTCTGTTCTGTGCACTTTGATGCCCACCTCCCATCTGTGTTCTCCCCTGGCCCATGAAATTTTATGTTTGGCAGAGTTTTCTTGGTCATGTTTGTGGCTCCCTAAGATAATGGTTTGTGTGTGTGTGTGTGTGTGTGTGTGTGTGTGTGTGTGTGTATGTGGCTATTTTGCCTCAATTTGTGTGAGTGAAAGAGTTCCCCCAGGTCAACTTGTCATAGGATCTTGGCTCTGCCCATATAGGTGACAGCACTTCCCAATGTAGGGAGGAGCAATGATGACTGCCCACCTTTTTGTCTGCATCTTGTGATCAGAGGCATCAGTCAGTTTTCAGAGTATAGATTCCCAATATTTGGAGGTCAGAATTCTTTTATCCCTGCAAGCTGTGTGCAAGTTGCTCCGAGCACACATGACAGCTGTCTGCCACAGGCTGGAGGTGGGAGATGGGTAGCTGTTACTGTTCTAAGAGCTGAATTTGACCTCAATTTACTGTCCATGCCTTCCCTTGGAAGTTGCAAGCCTTCATTAGACTCCAAAGTTCCAAAATAATATATCAGATTCTTCCAATGTAATTATTGTCTAGTTGGAGAGACAGATTCCTGGTGCCTCCTACTCTGCCATCTTGCCAGAATCCTTAGATGACTTTTTATTACCAAAAATTGTTAAATCAAGGAACCTGCCCATGATCTCATCTGGAGGTAGAAAAATAGTTTTCAACAGAGCTAGTTTAACTCAAAGGAATTTCTCTTTACTTGGAAGAGTTCAGCTTTCTCTATAAGCTGATTACCAAGTTAACAAATGTGGCTAACAAAGGAAGAATTTGATGGGGTTTTGAGTAAATATTTGAGGTGGTAGAATGAGTGAGTTGGTGGAAGAGGTTTTTAGTTTTAGTCCTATAAGTTGAGGTGTTAGTGCCACTCCTGGGTAGAAGCGTCTGGGAGTCATTGGAAATGCAGAACTGAATCTGGGAGAGAAGTAAGAGTTAGATATTAGGATTTGGGGTAAAATCCATGACAGTTGCCTTTTGTCCTCCCACATTAACCTCAGGATCTCCATGAGAGAATGCAGCAGGCTGAATTGAACAAGGTTCTGACACAGACCACGATTCTTGGATGAATGTTTGGCTCTTGTACTTAATAACCAAACATCTTTACAGCAGAACAAGCTGGTTGATATTAAAAAAATATTCTGTGAGGTTTCAACCCAACCATCCCTCTGATCAGTCTAGCCATGTCAGGTAAATATTGTCTGTTTTATTGGTTGATTCATAGCAAAGTTGTAATTTCAGTGACTCAAACCAATCTAGTCCTTAGATTTAACTAAATTAGACAAGGCTTCACTCAGAACCAGTAGTTACAAATCAAATAAGGACTGGATTGTGTAAGGAAAGAAATATATGCAGAGAAACTGTTGCAAAGTAGGTCTATAGCAACTAATCTATAAAGATAAGCATTATTTGCAGGAAAAAGTGTAGGTCACAAAAAGAAAGAGCTATAATTTAGACAATTTCTTATGTGATAGAAGACTAACCATGAAAAGGAACCATCGAATTGGAAAATGGTCTTGGATGGAACAAGTTGGGAAGGTGACTCAAGATGTGTAGTTTTAGGCCCAATTATGGACTTTCAAATCTTATTTGCAGCATTCATTGGTCAGGAAGACAACCCTGTGTCTCAGGGCAAATATTATTGTAGTTGGATAAGAAAAAAGAAAATGTGTATTAAAATAAGACATAATAAATATATTTGAATCTATGATGTTAGTGATTTTTAATAACTATCCAGCATCTCTGTACTAGTCGTTTCTAGAAGAAAAGCATCAATATTCATATTATGTTTAAGGGTTTAAAGCATTTTTAGAGTCTGCTATATTATAGACTGGTAAGGAATATAAATTTTTCTATCAATGTATGAATGTTTGGAGACATCTTATTTAATAAATTAATACTTTTATGATTTGTTAGCTATGTAATAAGCATGGAAATGCTTAGAAAAAGTTAATAATTTAAAAATTAATAAAGAGAAGGGGCACCTGGGAGGCTCAGTTGATTAAGCATCTGACTCTTGGTTTCAGCTCAGGTCATGATCTTGTGGTTTCATGAGTTCAAGCCTTGCATCTGCTCTGTGCTGGCAGCACAGAGTCTGCTTGGGATCATCTCTCTTTGTCTCTCTCTTCCCCTCCCCCACTCACACTGTCTCTGTTTCTCTCAAAATAAATAAATTTTAAAAAGGATATTTAAAAATAAATAAAAATTAATGAAGAGGAAACCAGACAGAGTCTAAATTGCCATGATCATTCTTCTTTGTGTTTCAAAGCATATATCAACAATTAAGAACGTAGGTAACCTGATCTCTATACCACACAGTGGCACAATGATCCTTTTCCAAGACTGAATGTCAGAAGTCAGTACCCTCCAGTCTCCTCTGGCTTACCGTTTCCTGTGATAGAGCCCTTTCCTTTTCCCAGAGGACAGTTTTCCTGATCATCGTAGCCCCACTCATGCCTTTGTGATGTGTTCCTTTTTTTACTGTAGAAAAGAAAAAGCACATTTCTCTCTGACTCCTTTTTTGTTTTTTTTCTGAAATGTTCAAAAGGGAACTTGTTGATATTAAGGCATTATCAAATGGCAGTACAGTTTTTAGTGTAGCTTGTATATGCATGTTTGCATCTCTGTAAACTAGTCATGTTTTCTGGGATTCCATCAAAGACAAGGGAAGAAGCATTGCCTGAAACTAAGTAATGTCAAAGGGAAAAGCTACAGTGCAGAATAACTCCTGAGGTACCTGATGGGCTCCCACCATGGGAAGCTCTAATCTGAGCTTCCTGCAGAGGTTGGGTGGGCAGGGGAGAGATGGAAATGAAAGACAATGTGGTAGGTTCTTTCCAGGGCTGCCTGGATGTCAGAAGTACTGAAAGTAGTATTTATATATTTAAATGGAATTTTGATAAATATGAAATCAATAATTTTTAGCACTCCTATGTTCATTACTGATATGGCAATATCACTCAAGCTGCAAGATTCACAATAACCATTAAAAAAAGAAGAAAAAAAAAGGAAAGTCTGTAATAGGTGACAGTATGAATGAACATGGAGGACATTATGCTAAGTGACATAGGAAGTCATGGAAAGACAAATACCACAAGATTCCACTTAGAATAGGTATCAAAAATAGTTAAATTCAGGGATTTCTGGCTGTCTCTAGTTGGTAGATCATGTGACTCTTAATCTTGGGGTCATGAGTTTGAGCCTCATGTTGAGTATAGAGTTTACTTAAAAAGAAGTCTAATTCATAGAGTTCACAGAATCGAAAAGTAGAATGATGCTTGCCAGGGTAAGTGGGAAGTATGTTCACAGTTACCTAGAAGATTCTGGAGTACTGTGTCATGGCTGACTGGGTGCTGTTCGTCCTATAATAGGCAGTCTAGAGCTGATGTCACATAATTTGTTCTTTTTGCACGGTTCCAGCAGTGCTCCTGGCTGACCTGGCTTCACTTTGCAACTGAATGACTGCCTTGGCCTTTGTCCAGCTTGCTGCCACAGTGACTACTAAGCTTCCTCTGTGAGGCTTAGCTCTGCCCCATAAGCCCGTTGGCAGGCCCACTGTCCCTTGGCTATATAAATGCAGGAACTGGGGAGGTTTGAGAGAGCTTAACCTTAGAACTTTCTCTTTTTGCATATACTCCATAGCTAAGCAGCTTCATTTGCATCTCAGGTTGTTGTATTTGAGGGAAAGGGAACAACTTAAAAGATGCTCTTTTCAGCATATAATTTTCATAGTATTCTCTAATTGCTTGTATTTCTGAGAAATTAGTTGTGATAAGTCCAATTTCATTTGTGATTTTATCTGTTTGGATCTTCTCTCTTTTCTTTTTGAGAAGTCTGGCTAGGGGTTTATCAATTTCGTTCATTTTTTCAGAAAAACAACTCTTAGTTTCATTGATCTGTTCTACTGCTTTTTTTTTGATCCCATATTGTTTATTTCTGTTCTGATCTTTATTATTTCTCTTGTTCTTCTGGATTTGGGGTTTCTTTGTTCTGCTTCTAGTTCCTTTAGGTGTGCTGTTAGATTTTGTATTTGGGATTTTTCTTGTTTCTTGAGATAGGCCTGGACTGTTTTGTATTTTCCTCTTAGGACTGCCTTTGCTGCATCCCAAAGGGTTTGGATTGATGTGTTTTCATTTTCATTTGTTTCTATATATTTTTTAAATTTCCTCTTTAATTGCCTGGTTGGCCCATTCATTCTTTAGTAGGATGTTCTTTAACCTCCATGCATTTGTAGGTTTTCCAAACATTTTCCCTGTGGTTGATTTCAAGTTTCATTAGCATTATGATCTGAAAGTGTGCATGATATGATCTCAATTCTTTTGTATTTATTGAGGGCTGTTTTGTGAACTAGTATGTGATCTATCTTGGAGTATGTTCCATGTGCACTGGAGAAGAATGTATATTCTGCTGCTTTTGGATGAAAAGTTCTAAATATATCTGTAGAGTCCACTTGGTCAATGTCACTTATCATCAGGGAAATACAAATCAATGCCTGATTTGCACTGAGATACCACCTCACACTGGTCAGACTGGCTAAAATGAATAAATCAGGAAACAACAGATGCTGATGAGGATGTAGAGAAATGGGAACCCTCTTGCAAACTAGTGTGGCCACTCTGGAAAACAGTGTGGAAGTTCCTAAAAAAATTGAGAATAGAGCTACCCTATGATCCAGTAATAGCACTATTAGGAATTTACCCAAGGGATACAGGATTGCTGATGCACAGGGGCACATGTACCCCAATGTTTATAGCAGTGCTTTCAACAATAGCCAAATCATGGAAAAAGCCTAAATGTCAACTGATGAATGGATAAAGAAGATGTGCTTTACATATTCATTGGAATACTACTTGGCAATGAGAAAGAATGAAATCATGCCATTTGCAGTAATGTGGATGAAACTGGAAGGTATTATGCTGAGTGAAATAAATCAGTCAGAGAAGGACAGATATCATCTGTTTTCACTCATATGTGATCTTGAGAAACTGAACAGAAGACCATGCGGTGAGGGAAGGGGAAAAAATAGATACAAACAGAGAGGGAGGGAGGCAAACCACAAAAGACTATTAAATACAGAGAGCAAACTAAGGGTGGATGGTGGGTTGGAGGAGAGGGGAAAATGGGTAATAGGCAGTGAGGAAGGCACTTGTTGGGATGAGCACTGGGTGTTGTATGTAAGCCAATTTGACAATAAAGTATATTCATAAAAAAAGATGCTCTTTTCCCACAGTCTTATATGACAAAATGAGTGGGTTACTATAGTGCATATCTTTATCATTGATTTTCTTTTCATTTATATAATGCATATTTCCCTGACATCCAGGAAGGGGAAATGGGAACCACAGTTTGATAGCTTCCAATATCTTTCTCTTCCCAGGCCAGAAACAGCCAGATGTCTTTTTTTATTTCTTCTTCATTATATCTTCCCTTGTCTGTCTTGGCTGTTGGTAGGGATATGGAATAGCCCTCCACATAAGTAAATCCTAGAGTCTAAGTCCTCCAGCCTACTCTTTACTAAGATAACATCCTGGTGAACAGTTTGTTAACTTACTGCATATCCAGTTTGTAAGTGGAGTGCCAAAAACAGACTTTCACTTTGTCCTTTTTTTACATTTATTATGCACAAATTTAATTTTCCCATAGGCAAATGGATGCTTCATGTGGAATGTTATTTACTCAAGAAGAAGGACAAATACCATATGTTTGCACATATAGGTGGACTAGGAGGAAGTTAATGGAGGATTATGCGGGAGAAGAAGGGGAAAAATAGTGGGGGAGAGGGAGGGAGGCAAACCATGAGAGACTCTTGAATGCTGAGAACAAACAGAAGGCTGATGGGGGTTGGGGAGGGGGAAGGGGAGTGATGGGCATGGAGGAGGGCACTTGCTGGGATGAACACTAGGTGTTATATGTAAACCAACTTGACAATAAACTATTTAAGGAAAAAAAAGTCAAAAGAACAAAGTACATTCATAAAATGGAAACTATTACTTCCATTACCCAGGTTCCATCAGCTTTTACACAGATCCTGTCCTAGGTGGTCAACAGTTTTAAAAACTTCTTTGATTCTGCTACCTCTTGAATTTCCTCCTCTTGGCTGCTCATTTATTTTTCAGGCTCATCATCTTTTGCATTTCTATAAAATGTCATCCCTTTTACAAGTTCTGTCTTCAGGTCACTGTTCCTCTCTGCGCTGGGCAATTGTAACCATACTAGTTCTTTTAATTGCTAAGTATGCACTCATTTCCCACATTTATGTTCTAGCCAGAATCTTGTATCTAGTTGGTCTGCAGGCTCCTCAAAGTTGAAACACTGAATCTATCTACCAGCTGACATTTTCTTCTCTTGTACATGCCATCTCATTTAAAGGCAGGATGATTCAGCCAGTTGCTTAGTTCAGGTTCTCACTATATATTATTCCAATAACTTTCTAAAGAATCTTTCTGCCTTTTCTGTCTCATTTAACAGCAGTCTATTTCCATGTTGCTGTTAGAGTGCTCCTATAAGATCCTTTGGGGCCTCTCCTATCCCCCTTTTGTCCTTCTTGACATCTGGCCATCTCCATACACTTGTTTTCCTCTAGTCAGTCTTCTGGCAGTTCTTGCAGATGATTCCTGATATCTCATGCCATGCTACATTTATACAATTGATTCTTCTTCTGGGTCATCCCCCTTTCTCTCCCTCATCCAATGAGCTAATTCTTTTTTTTTTTTTTTGTGGTACTATTTGTCTTTTTTTTTTTTTTTACAAATATTTTATTGTCAAATTAGTTTCCACATAACACTCAGTGCTCATCCCCAAAGTGCCCTCCTCCATGCCCACCCCCCCTCCCCCCCACATCCATCAGTCCTCAGTTTTTGTCAGCATTCAAGAGTCTCTCATGGTTTGCCTCTCTCCCTTTCCCCCACCATTTCCGCCCTTCTTCTCCCCCTTGTTCCTCCGTCAAGTTCCTCCTAATCCTCCTATACGTGCAAACATGTGATATTTGTCCTTCTCTGCCTGACTTATTTCGCTCAGCATAACACCCTCAAGGTCCATCCATGTTGCTACACATGGCCAGATTTCATTCTTTCTCATTGCCATGTAGTATTCCATGGTATAGATAAACCACATCTTCTTGATCCATTCATCTGTTGATGGACACTTAGGCTCTTTCCATGTTTTAGCTATTGTGGAGAGTGCTGCTATGAACATTGGGGTACAGGTGCTCCTATGCCTCAGCATTTCTGTATCCCTTGGGTAAATTCCTAGCAGTGCTATTGCTGGGTCATAAGGGAGTTCTATTGTTAGTTTCCTGAGGAACCTCCACACTGTTTTCCAGAGGGGCTGTACCAGTTTACATTCCCACCAACAGTGTAGGAGGGTGCCCGTTTCTCCACATCCTCGCCAGCATCTAGAGTTCTCTGATTTGCCAATGAGCTAATTCTTACTTATGCTTTATGCATTAGTTCCTGCTTCTTTCTTCAGGAAGTCATCTTTTGAAATCCCAGCCTGAATAAGGTGATCTTTTTCTGTGCTCCTTCATGAATACTTTTAATTTACATGCTCTTATGGAACGATCACATGCATCTTAATATTATCTCTCTTTCTTTCTTTCACTTCATTTGGGAGCAGGAACTGTGTCTTGTTGATTTCTTTGTCTCTAGTGCTTAGATAGAGCCAGATACCCAGTAGTTTCTATAAATGTTTTTTAACATGAATGAAGGAGATCAAATAGAATAAAGACAGATAAAAGGTCATTGGATTAGGTTGGTTGAACATCTCTGCTGGCCTTGGAGAGAGAGGGTTCAGTAAATATTAGCTTTCACACCCTCGGCCCTGAGATGTTTATAGGGAAGGGTGCATGCTTGAACACCAGCCTCAACTCTCTCTCTGTCTCTCTCTCTCTCTCTACAATACTTTAAAATAGAAAAGCTGTTAAGAGCTTCTCAAAGTGATCTGTGGAGCAATTAGAATGACAGAAAGATATGAGTGATTTGGGTGAGCATGGCTTTTAGCCACAAAAAAAGCAGCCAAATGCATCTGCTTCAATAAAATCTAGAGCAAAACCTTTGTAATCAGTCTGAAAATACCCAAGGCTTGTTTTCCTTTCTAGGGAAAAGTAAAAAACAATTTAGCAGCTGGATACTTTATCATTTGAATAGTACTTAATCTTTCAGGTTTTGAATTACATTAAAATACTTGTATAAAGCTACAGTTCTTTCCTTCATGCCACATGTCCCTGGACACAGTGGGGTAGCAGGTGAAGCTCATGGTGATGACACTCACTCTGCTTGGTTTCTGTGTAAGTCCCCAGCCCCTCCTTTCTTTTCCAACAGACCTCTAGGACCCCAGCAGCTCAGTGTGGACTATACAGGAGGCTTCCAGCAGGAATGTGAAGGCCCTAGGAAGGCCATACTGTTGTGATTAAGAGTCAGAAGATAATAAATAAGTTTTTATCCCCAGTCAGGAGGACAGAAGGCTGGTCAAGACCGCTGGAGACTTAGGGAGAATATATAGCAGGTCAAGGATATACTTTACCCAGTAAGGGGCTATTTCAAAAATTGTGCTCACAACTAGACTTGGAAGCCCAAAGTAGCAGTAACCAGAGATGACTTGAACTAATATGAGGGGAAGGCAAAGGTGAGTGAGGGGGTCTATACTTTGGGGTTCTCTAGATGTACAGAGCAAATAGGAGACACTAAAATATACACACGCATACACATACATAACATAGAGAAAGATTATTTTAAGGAATTGTCTTATGCAACTGTGGGGCTGGCAAGCCTGAAAATTGTAGGGCAGGCTGACAGGTTGGAGACTCAGGGTGAGTTGATGTTTCAGTTTTGAATTTAAATTCTACAGGGCAGCAGTCTGGAAACTAAAGCAGGGTTTTTATGTTCTAGTCTTGAGGCAGAATTCCTTCTTCTTCAAGAAAACTCAGTGTTCGTTGTTCAAGCCTTCAGCTGATTGAATGAAGCCCACCCACATTATGGGAGAGGGGATCACCTTCTTTATTCAAAGTCTGCTGATTATAAATGTTAATCACACATCTAAAACATAATTTCACAGCAATATCTAGACTAGTGTTTGATCAAACAACTGGACACCATAGCCTAGCAAAGTTGGCACATAAAATTAACCACCTTAAGGACAAAAAGAAGGACAGTGAAACTCCAAATCAGGAGACAGAGCTAGAGAGCAGGGGCCTGAGAAAAGGCATAGACAAACTCAGAGTCTGTGATTGGAGAGGAACAGGACATGTCAGTTACTCTGTGCTGGGGAACCGTAAGATACAAGTTGTACTGATGGTGAACTTGTCTCCAGACTGTCTCTTCTGACTTAGCTTCCCCCACTGAATAATGGTGCAGATGATGCAGATCAAAACTACTGAGAGTTTCCACTGCAGACCTTGGTCAAGTGAACAGAGGCTAAGATTTTGCTTACCTAGTTTCTCCAGCAAAATGTATCTATCCTAAAAATCTCATTTTATTAGGGTGCTTTTTTAGTGGATGGCATAGCCAAGTTTTAATATTCTAAAAGTTTAAGAGAGTAAGTTCCAACCTTTTGTCAATAAAAGTAACAAATTATAAGCTTCTTTGATTGAAGGCAGTTGGGAAAACTCATGCCTGGGTCCAGGTACTTTTGTAGTACTTTTTTAAAAATGTTTTTTTAAATTTATTTTTGAGAGAGAGAGAAGGTGTGAGCAGGGGAGGGCCAGAGAGAGAGGGAGACACAGAATCTGAAGCAGGCTCCAGGCTCTGAGCTGTCAGCACAGAGCCCGACGCGGGGCTTAAACCCATGAACCATCTGAGCCACCCAGGTGCCCCAACTTTTGTAGTACTTTTATTTGATTGTAAAGTATCTTCTGGCCAACACTTTGAAGTGTCCTCATAGTCCTTCCCTTCAGTGACATATTGTCTGGTGTACTATACTAGCTACTAACCTTTTCTTCCTTCCTTCCTCCCTCCCTCCCTCCCTTTCTTCTTTCTTTCTTTCTTTCTTTCTTTCTTTCTTTCTTTCTTTCTTTCTTTCTTTCTTTCTTTCTTTCTTTCTTTCTTTCTTTCATGTCATTTCTTAACTCATGCACATCTTTCTATATTTGGCTCTATGATGTCAGACTAAAGTCTGCAAACTATATTTTCAAGTTTCCCTAGTGGCTTCAATGGGAGGAACTGGTAGGAGATTGGAAAGCAGGGGAAAAGGAGGAGGGACACCTCATTCTGTGTACAAGTCTGGTAAGCATGCTTCCAGCATAGGGAGCTACAGGAGCAGCAGACAACTCTAGCTCCTGCATTTTGTGATAGGCCAAACAGGGTATCTCCTTCAGAGGTAGAAGCACCAGATATTACTACCTCCTCTGAGTACTAAAAAATGCTCTCCCCCCCCCCCCCAAGTAGCTTTAATTCAGAGCTTTGAGTGTCATTAGGAGGCATGCACAGCTCCTCAAATGTCCCAGGATTAGATGGGCACAGCTTTCAGAGATATGAGCTCTAGTTGTTCAAAGCACCGCCCCCCCGCCCCGGAAGAATCCAGGTGAGCAGTGCCTTCCTCAGAGGTTTGAGAGCCAGCCATTGTAACACTCTCCTCAGGAGTCCAAGCACCGGGTTGCAGTGTTTTCTCAGAGGACTGAGTGCCAGCCATATGGGACTCATCCCTGCCCAGAGATCTGTGTACCAGGCAAGAGCCCCACTTCACTGGTCAGAACTTCAGCTCCATGGTAGCACCTCTTCTGAGCCCCTGAGCTCTGGAAACACCTGTCTTTTCATTTTTGTTCTTCCAGCCTAGGGGCGGTGGTTGCCTCCTAGATTTACCTCAAAGTTCAATTTTTATTCTGTTAGCTTTCCAGCTGCTTTCTTTTTAAAAAAACATATGTAATTTATTGTCAAGTTGGCTAACATACAGTGTATACTGTATGCTTTTGGGTTCTGGAATAGATTCCCATGATTCATTGCTTACATACAACACCCAGTGCTCATCCCAACAAGTGCTCTCCTCAATGCTCATCACCATTTTCCCCTCCCCCATCCCCCTCATCAACCCTCAGTATTTAAAAGTCTTTTATGGTTTGCCTCCTTCTCTGTTTGAAACTATTCCCCCCCCTTCCCTTCCCTTATGGTCTTCTGTTAAGTGTCTCAAATTACACATATGAATGAAAATGGATGATATCTGACTTTCTCTGACTGACTTATTTTACTTAGCTAATACTCTCCAGTTCCATCCACGTTGTTGCAAATGGCAAGATTTCATTCTTTCTCATTGCCAAGTAGTATTCCATTGTATATATAAACTACATCTTCTTTATCTATTCATCAGTTGATGGACATTTGGGCTCTTTCTGTAATTTGGCTATTGTTGAAAGTGCTGCTCTGAACATTGGGGTGCATGTTCCCCTATGAATTAGCACTCTTGTATCCTTTGGATAAATTCTTAGTAGTGCTATTGCTGGGTCATAGGGTAACTCTATTTTTAATTTTTTGAGGAACTTCCACACTGTTTTCCAGACCGGCTGCACTCGTTTGCATCCCTATAAACACTGCAAGAAGTTTCCCATTTCTTCGCATCCTCACTGACATCTATTGTTTCCTGACTTGTTAATTTTAGTCACTCTGACCAGTGTGAGGTGGTATCTCAGTGTGGCTTTGATGTGTATGTCCCTGATGATGAGTGATGTTGAGTGTCTTTTTATGTGTCTGTTGACCATCTGGATATCTTCTTTGGGAAAAATGTCTATTCATGTCTTTTGCTCATTTCTTCACTGGATTATTTGTTTTTCAGATGCTGGCTTTGATAAGTTCTTTATAGATTTTGGATACCAACACTTTATCAAATACTTGTCATTTGCAAATATCTCCTGCCATTCCATCAGTTTCCTTTTAGTTTTGTTGATTGTTTCCTTTGCAGTGCAGAAACTTTTTACCTTGATGAGGTCCCAATAGATTATTTTTGCTTTTATTTCCCTTGTCAATGGAGATATGTCAAGTAAGAAACTGTTGAGGCTGAGGTCAAAGAATTTGTTGCCTGTTTTCTCCTCCAGGGTTTTTTNGTAAAAGACATAGGTTCTATATTTCACAATTCCATACTATGTGGAACAAGGACATTTATAAGGTAAATGATTATATAATAGAAAAAATAAAATACCTTATATTTCTTTTTTCAATTTTCTAAAATGATTATTCACTTTTGGGGGGTTTTTTTGTTTTAATTTTTTTTTCTTTCATAGTTTATTGTCAAGTTGGTTTCCATATAACACCCAGTGCTCATTCCAACAAGTGCCCTCCTCCATGCCCATCAATCCCCTTCCCCCATCCTCAAGGTCCATCCATGTTGCTACACATGGCCAGATTTCAGTGTTTCTCATTGCCATGTGGTATTCCATGGTATAGATAAACCACATCTTCTTGATCCATTCGTCCATTGATGGACACTTAGGCTCTTTCCATGTATTAGCTATTGTTGAGAGTGATGCATAGGAGCACATGTACCCCAATGTTCATAGCAGCACTCTCCTCTAGGGTTTTGATGGCTTCTTGTTTCACATTTAGGTCTTTCCTCCATTTTGAGTTTATTATTTTTGTATATGGTGTAAGAAAGTGGTCCAGGTTCATTTTCTGCATGTCGCCATCCAGTTTGCCCAACACCATTTGCTGAAGAGACTGTCTTTATTCCATTGGATAGTCTTTCCTGCTTTGTCAAAGATTAGTTGGCCATACGTTTGTGAGTCCATTTCTGGGCTCTCTATTCTGTTCCATTGTTCTGAATATCTGTTTTTGTGCCAGCTGTGTATAGTATTAGTTATAGTATAGAAAAGATCTGAAGCTTTACATGTGAAGTACTTTAAGCAGAAAGTGGAATTAGGTCATAGATGTGTGGGGCAGCAAAACAGATATCCTGCCTTGTTTTTATCTAAGCCCAAAAATAAAGTGTGTGCATTCATACGTGCATGCACACAATTATTGTATTTGCTCTACTCTACAAGATAGACAAAGCTTTGAGCCCCTTTCCTATAAGTTGATGACTCCCTAACTAAATGCTGATATTAACAGATATGTAAGATCCTTGCAGACACAGTAATTATGTAGGGGTAACTTATTTTCTATCCCTGAGAATTATAAACAGACTAATTGAAACATTAAGATTTTTTCTTTAAATATTTGCTATATCTTTTATTGAGACCCCAATTTTTCTGATATATAAAATATCAAATTGCAAGTGAACCTAATCTTTTAATGCTAACATTCATTTTTCTGAGTTTTCCTTGCATAGTAACTTGGATCTACCATGGATCTACCATGAATCCATGAGACAGTTACGAGTCCCAGTAAGATCATCCAACTTTGGGAATCAGTTACATTGTGTTATCTGAAATATGTATCTCATGGGCCCCACTTCTCAGGGTGAATCTTGTCATCTGGTAATAAAGATTTTACATTCATTTACTCTGATTATAGATTAAACCTTGTTATGTTTTTAAATCAGCTCTTCCATTGCCTTCATTAGTGGAGGAAACATTGGAATATGTTGGGTTTTGTTTTGTTTTGTTTTTTTGATCTTACTATCAAAGACAGTAAATTCTTTTAGGTGTATAATATAATGATTCAACAATTCTGTACATCACTCAGTGCTCATTATGGTAAGTGTGCTCTTAATCCTCTTCACCTATTTCACCCATCCCTCCCACCTCCCCTCTGGTAACCCACCAATTTGTTCTCTATAGTTAAGTATGATGGATAATTCTTTAAGACAGAAGCAGTAAAAAACATATTGGAAACTGTATATTTGCATGGAGGAGGTTAACCAGTGAGCTTTATTCTAGGATATTCTGTCTAGACTGTTTTGTTGGGTGACCACCATCTCTTAGCATCTTTATATCTTTTCTCTAGGATTGATCAATTTCTCCAGAGAGAAAGCCACTAGTCTTCTATGAAAAGAGCCCAAGCCTGCTTTCCAGGTCCTGCAAGCTGAGTGGGGACTAGTGGTTGAGATTGTTTTAGCTAATCTCTTGTTTTTATCAAGACATCTCATACCCACCCACCTTCACATGTATCCAAGTCCAAAATCTCCTGAATTCAGTTTCCCAGATAATAATTCTCTAGTGCTCTGGCAGGGTGTGGGAAGAGACTTCATTTGTATGCAGTTGTTGGGAAAGGGATTCTGGGGGTCCTAGCTTCCTCTTCTATGTACTTTTAATTCTATTTTCAGACCCATTGCTCTGCTGCTTTTGAAACTATCCGATGCCTTCATCCCTGAGGTGTTATACCAGACTTTGGCAAACTGGTCTGCTTGCTGGTTCACAATCCCTTCATCCCCAATCCCTGCCTGTTTATCATAAATATTAACTGGAACACAGCCATTCTCATAGACATGTATTGCCTATGGCTGCTTTTGCTTTACAAAGAAGATTTGAGTAGTTGTGACAGAGACTTTATGACTGGCAAAGCTTTAATCTGGGCTTTTACATTAAAAAATGTGCTAACTCCTGAATTAGTCTACAATATGGATCAGTCTGCTTCTGGACTTTTCTTGTTGACTTGGGTTTCAGTGCTTTCTGATTTGCTAAATTATTATTTCATCTGTTTTCTAGGTTTCAAAATGTTATTATCGCTTTATGTTCTACCATACTATTTGTTTTTGTTGGTTTATAACTTTTGTCTTCCTTAGAGAAATTTTAGCAGAGTTTTAGGAATGGTATAGAGGTAAACCTTTGAGTTCCTTCTCCCATATTCAGTTAGAAGTTCGAGATAGAAATTAGCAACCTCATTAGAAAAGAAAACCAAATTTTCAAGAAGTTAATTGCTCAAGATCACAGGACAGAACTGAGATGCAAGCCCATATCTCTTAGACCCCCCAGAAGGTAATTCCATAGGGGTAGCTATTTTGTCTTGTTTTCTGCTATAGATTGAGGGCCTTTCCTGACATTTAGAATGTAGTGAATAAGTGTTTATTTTATTTTTTATTTTTTTTGTTTTCTTTTATGTTTTAAGTTTTATTTAAATTCTAAGTTAATGTATAGTATCATATTGGTTTCAGGAGTAGAATTTAGTGATTCATCACTTATAACACCCAGTGCTCGTCAAAACAGGTGCCCTCCTTAATATCCATCACTATTTAATCCATACCCTACTCACCACTCTTCCACCAACCCTTAGTTTGTTCTCTGTAGTTAAAAGTCTCTTGTGGTTTGCCTCCCTCTCTTTTTCTCCCCTCTATGTCATGTTTTGCTTCTTAAACTTCACATATGGTATTTGTCTTTCACTGATTGACTTATTTTGCTTAGCATAATAAACTTTAGCTCCATCCATGTCATTGCAAATGGCAAGATATCCTTCTTTTTGATAGCTAAGTAATATTCCATTCTGTATATATACATATTTTCTTTACCATTCATCAATTGATAGACATTTGGGCTCTTTTCCTAGTTTGGCTATTGCTGATAGTGCTGCTATAAAACTTCAGGGTGCAACCCTCAAATCAGTATTTTCGTATCCTTTGGGTAAATACCTAGTAGTGCAATTGCTGGGTTGTAGAGTAGTTCTGTTTTTAACTGAGGAACCTCTATACTGTTTTCCAGAGTGGCTGCACCAGTTTGCATTTCCACCAACAGTGTAAGAGATTTCCCCCTTTTCCACATCCTTGACAACATCTGTTGTTTCTTGTATTGTTAATTTTAGCTATTCTGCCAGGTCTGAGGTAGTATCTCATCATGGTTTTGATTTGTATTTCCCTGATGATGAGTGGTGTTGAGCATTTTTTAATGTGTCAGTAGGCCATCTAGATGTCTTCTTTGGAGAAGTGTCTATTCATGTCTTTTGCCCATTTCTTCACTGGATTATTTGTTTTTTGGGTGTTGAGTTTGATAAGTTCTTTATAGATTTGGGATACTAACCCTTTTCTGATATGTCATTTGCAAATATTTCTCCCATTCCATAGGCTGTGTTTTAGTTTTGTTGATTATTTCCGTTGCTGTGCAGAAGCTTTTTATTTGGATGTTGTCCCAATAGTTTAGTTTTAGTTTTGTTGTTTGTTTGTTTGTTTGTTTCCCTTGATTTCTAGAAAGAAGTTTTTACGGCCAATATCAAGAAGTTACTCCCTGTGCAGTTTTAATTCCCATCAATAGTGTAAGGGGGTTTCTTTTTCTCCACATCTTCCCCAACACCTGTTGTTTATTGTGTTGTTGATTTTAGCCATTCTGACAGGTGTGAAGTGATATCTCATTGTAGTTTTGATTTGTATTTCTCTGATGATGAGTGATGTTAAGTATCTTTTCATATATCTGTTGGCTCTCTTTATGCCTTCTTTGGAAAAATGTCTATTCATATTTTCTGCTCATTTTTTTAAAAGTTTACTTATTTATTTTTGAGAGAGAGAGAGGAAGAGAAAACACAAGTTGGGGAGGGACAGAGAGAGTGAGAGGGAGAGAGAATCCCAAGTAGGCTCTGCACTGTCAACATGGAGCCTAATGTGGGGCTCAAACCCATGAACTGTTAGATCATGACCTAAGCCAAAGTTGGACACAACCAACGGAGCCACACAGGTGCCCCCCCCTTCTACCCGTTTTTGAATTGGATTATTTATATTTTGTGTGTAGAGTTTTATAAGTTCTTTATATATTTTGGATAGTAACTCTTTGCAAATATCTTCTCCTATTCCATAGGCTGCCTTTTAGTTTTATTGATTGTTTCCTTTGCTGTGTAGAAGCCTTTTATCTTATGAAGTCCCAATAGTTCACTTTTGCTTTTGTTTCCCTTGCCTCAGGAGACATGTCTAGTAAGAAGTTGCTACTGCTAAGGTCAAAGAGACTGCTGCCTATTTTCTCCTCTAGGATTTTGATGGTTTCCTGTCTTACATTTAGGTCTTTCATTCTAAATGTTCATTTTAGTTGTTGTTAAGTCCACTTTTGTAACCATTATGTTCCTTCATTGGCTCCAGAAAATGCTGATCTTCTCAGGGATACATGTTTCGGTCTTGAAACTGTTCATGTTATGGATTTGGATTCATGGAAGCCTGAGTTTTCCACTAATGTATAGTATCAGAGCAGAGGCTATAACTCTTTGATTTTTACTGCTTTCCAATTTTGTTCTTACCCAAGTCAGTGTGTTATATGAGACATGATGTCTGAAAGCTCATTGAAAAGTATAAAGTATGAACTATAAGGTTCTGTTTCCACAGTGCATAATATTAAGTATCACCAATTGTGTAATATAAAATTAATATAAAATAATATGTGTTTCTTCTTCTTCAAACATTTTCTTGACCTGATTTTAGGATATTAGATTCTTCGTCTACTTCTACATCATTGTCTATTTGTTCTAAATCTTCTTAGCTGTATTTTCCTCTTCATTCCAATATCTTGGTTGTGAGAAAAAAGCATTAAAATGTTATAGTAAAGAAATCATATCACATCTTTACTGGGTGATTAAAATTAACATTACTAGTGAAGGACAGATGGACATTGAGTTCCTTTAGATGTGATAACTTGTAAAGGACAAAACATCACTTAGGTAATATTCTGCCTGAGATCCATTTCCTGAATTGAATAACTAAGGAACCATGAGACAAATCCAAACTGAGTAATGTTTTCTTTGGGCCATGACAACTAATGAAATACCTGATTCTAGACAGGATTTTGTACTGGAGGGGGAAAAAGGCTATAAAGGACATTGTTAGGTAGATAAAATTGGATTGTGGATGGGAGGTTAGATAAAAGTATTCTATTAATGTTAAATTTACTGAAGCTGATTATATAAGAGAATATTCCCATTCTTAGGAAATACACATTGAAGTGTTTAGTTAGGTGCAAAGGGCCATAATGCATGCAACTTTCAAATAGTTCAAAAAAATTGTACACACACACACATATACACATGCACACACAAACACACACACACATTCTGCAAGTGTAAAGCAAAAGGGATAAAATGTTAACAATAGGAAAATCTGAATGAAGGCATATAAGTCTTCTTTGTACTATTGTGGGGTGGGTTTTTTTTTGCCTTTTTGTAAGTTTAAAATTATTTTCAAATAAAAAGTTTAAAAAAGTAATATTTTATATCAGGTCCAAGTTTAAAATTATTTTCAAATAAAAAGTTTAAAAAAGTAATATTTTATATCAAGTCCTATAAGTTCTTCTATACTCTTACCTTTTATCTAATGCTTATTCTCCCTCTATCTCACTGGGACCTGGAATACACCCAACTTGTTCTAGACTTAGATATTTTACATCTACCTTTCCCTCTGCCTGGAATGCTCTTGCTGAGTCTTTTCACATGGTGCCCTTACATCACTGAGATTCAGGTCTCTGTCCTAATGTTATTCTCTCAGAGAGAGGCCTTCCCAGAAGTGCTGTGTGTTCCTTTTTTTACACTTATGACTGAGATTGTTCACTTTTTTCTTTTTTTTTTTAAATGTTTATTTATTTATTTTTGAGAGAGAGAGAGAACACAAGGAAGGGAGAGACAGAGAGAGAGAGGAAGACACAGAATCTGAAGCAGGCTCCAGGCTCTGAGTTGTCAGCACAGAGCCTGATGTGGGGCTCAAACCCATGAATGGTGAGATCATGACCTGAGCTGGAGTCAGATACTTAACTGACTGAGCCACCCAGGTGCCCCTGTTCACTTTTTTTTTAAATTGTGTGCTTTCTCAAGTGAATGCCCATTCTATAAGGGCAGGGACTTTGTTTTGTCTACTACTAGGTCCTTGATGCCTAGAACAGCCACTCCATAAATATTTTTGAATGAATAAATGAATGTCAAGGAATTTCTTTTATATTCACTTTGTCTTTACTGTTTCTAGTAGGTTGGCATTCATTCATGATTCCTCTGGGAGTTGGCTTAGGTCTTTTGTAATTTAGAAGTGACATTGAAAGGTTTATGGCTGGAATCAAATGCCTCAGGTCCTAACTCTAGCTTTGTCATTCATCTGTCCCTGTTTTGGGGCATGATAGTGACCTGATAGGCTTTTCTGGCAAAAATGTAATGAGATAATGAATATAAAGTGTTTAACACAGTGCCTAGCATACAGTAAAGAGTCAGTAAATCCTTGCTACTTTAATTCATATTATATTCATCTAGCACAAAGCCGTGAAATCATAGGTATGTAAGGAATATTGGATTGCCAGTATTGGATTGCCAATGGTAAGAATGCCATTTTCATCTCTTTTTCTTCTTTTATTTTGGAAAATGCTTCCTAATCTTGGAAGTGGCACCTGGCTGCTGTCATTTGTTAGCAGAGAAACAAGTTAAACATTGAAAACATTTTATGTACTTATGAGTTAAAATTTTAAAACCCTTTTTTGGAATTTATTTTGTGATATTGTTCTAAATCTTAGGTTTTTATGTGTATGTATTGTTCTGATTACAATAGATTTTTCCACAGTGATTTAAAAGCATAGTTTAACTAAACTATGCATTTAGGGACGGCATTTTTCTTTGTTTTCTTGTATTTCTTTGTTTTCTTTGTATTTGTTGCAATTCCAGTGAATTGCAACAAATACATAGCTCAGGTTAACTATCTTCAATGCCATTTTTTCCTTTATTTGTTTTATTTTTTCTTCACTAAAATACTAATTAGGTACATTTTTAAAGAGAAAAAAACTATTTTACTTAATTGAATTAATCATATTCATATTATTTTTCAGTTATTTCTACTGTTTCACATGTCCATCAATTATGATTTAAAATTACTGCTGGCTTGTGCTTTCAATCTTATAGAGCAATTTTAATTTTTTTGTTTCAGAGTGTGAATAATTTTTGATAGATTTATTCGTGAATCTATGTCTCTCTCCATATATTTGGGATTTTATTATGCTAGCTATATTTTATATATTATTTTAATACTTCTTCAAAAATATGAAATTTCTTTCCCTCTTTTTTATGTGACCATTTATGATTCTGATTCATCATAAAATATTATTAGTATACTTTTGTTACTTTCTGTCTCCATTATAATCATATTTTATCCCATTTCCTCTTTTTAAAAAGTTTCTATTTAAATTCCAGTTAGTTAGCATACAGTGTAGTATTAGTTTCAGCTGTACAGTTTAGTAATTCAACACTTACATACAACATCCGGTGCTCATCACAAGTAAACTCCTTAATCCCCATCACCTATTTCACTCATCCTGCTAACCACCTCTTCTGTGGTAAGCATCAGTTTGTTTTCTATAGTTAAGAGTCTGTTTCTTGGTTTGCCTCTCTTTCTCTTTTTTCCCCTTTGCTCATTTGTTTTGCTACTTAAACTCCACAAATGAGTGAAATCATATGATATTTGTCTTTCTTATTTTGGTTAACATAATAGTCTCTAGCTTCATCCATGTTGTTGCAAATGACAAGACTTTATTCTTCTTGATGGCTATGGTTATATGGTTATATATAGTTATATATAATTATACACATATACACACACATATGCCGCTATAAACATTAGGGTGCATTTATCCCTTTGAATCAGTAGTTTTGTATGTTTTGGGTAAATACCTAGTAGTACAATTGCTGGAGTATAGGGTAGTTCTATTTTCAACCTTTTTAAAGGGATTTTTTTTTAAATGTATGTTTGCTTATTTATTTGTTAATTTATTTTTAAAATGTTTACTTTTTTAATGTTTATTTTTGAGAGAGAGAGCCACATGAGCATAGTAGGCAGAGAGAGAGGAAGACAGACAATCCTAAGCAGGCTTTGTGATAACAGCTTAAATTCTAATGCGGGACTCAAAATCACAAGCCGTGAGATCCTGACCTAAGCTGAAGCTGAATGCTTAACCAGCTGAGTCACGCAGGTGCCCTATTTATTTATTTTTGAGAGAGAGACAGAGACAGAGACAGAGACAGAGACAGAGAGAGAATCTGAAGCAGGCTCCAGGCTCTATTGCGCTATCAGCACAAAGCCAGATGTGGGGTTTGAACTCATGAATTGTGAGATCATGACCTGAGCTGAAGTTGGACACTTAACCGACTGAGCCACCCAGACACCCCTATTTTTAACTTTTTGAGGAACCTCCATATTGTTCTCCCAAGTGGCTGCACCAGTTTTCACTCTCACCAACAAGAAGCCTTCTTTTTCTCCACATCTTTGCCAACACCTATTGTTTCTTGTATTGTTGATTTTAGTCATTTTGAGAGGTGTGAGGTGATAGATCATTGTAGTCTTGATTTGTGTTTCCCCAATAATCAGTGATATTAAGCATCTTCTCGTTTGTTTGTTGGCCCATCTGTATGTCTTTTTTGGAAAAATGTCTATTCATGTTTTCTGCCCATTTTTAAATTGGGTTATTTGTTTTTTGGATGTTGAGTTTTATAAATTCTTTATATATTTTGGATACTATCCTTTTATCAGATAAGTCATTTGCAAATATCTTCTCCCATTCCATTGGTTGTCTTTTAGTTATATTGAATATTCCCTTTACTGTGCAGAAGCTTTTTATTTTGATGTTGTCCCAATAGTTTAATTTTGTTTTTTATTTCCCTTGACTCAGGAGACATATCTAGAAAAATGTTGCTATGGCCATATCAAAGCAGTTACTTCCTGTGCTCTCTTCTAGGATTTTAATGGTTTGACACCTCACATACAGGTCTTTCATCCATTTTGAATTTATTTTTGCACATGGTGTAAGAAAGTGGTCCAGTTTCATTCTTTTGCATGTTACTGTCCAGTTTCCAACACCATTTATTGGAGAGCCTGTCTTTTCCCCACTGAATATTCTTTCTTGTTTTGGTGAAGATTAATTGACCATATAGTTGTGGATCCATTCATGGGCTTTCTATTCTGTTCTATTGATCTATGTGTCTATATTTGTACCAGTACTATACTGTTTTGATCACTACCACTTTGTATTATAACTTGAAGTCCAGAATTGTGATGTTTCCACCATTGCTTTTCTTTTTCAAGGTTGCTGTAGCTATTTGGGGTCTTTTGTGGTTCAATACGAATTTTAGGATTGTTTGTTCTAGCTCTGTGAAGAATGCTGGTCTTAGTTTGATAGGGATTGCATTGAATGTGTGGATTGCTTGGGGTAGTATAGACATTTTAACAATATTTGTTCTTCCAATCCATGAGCATGAAATGCTCTTCCATTTTTTGTGTTCTCTTCAATTTGTTTCATAAGTGTTCTATAGTTTTCAGAGTATAGATCTTTTACTTCGTTGGTTAGATTTATTCCTAGGTATCTTATGGTTTTTGGTGCAATTGTAAATGAGATTGATTTATGAATTTTCCTTTCTGCTAGTTCATTATGGATGTATAGAAATGCAACAGATTTCTATACATTTATTTTATGTCTTGTGACTTTATTGAATTTGTTTATCAGTTCTAGCAGTTTTATGGTAGAGTCTTTTGGATTTTCTGTTTTAATTTTTTAATGTTTATTTTTTGAGAGAGAGAGAGACAGAGTATGAGCAGGGGAGGGTCAGAGAGAGATGGAGACACAGAATCTAAAGCAGGCTCCAGGCTCTGAGCTGTCAACACAGAGCCTGATGTGGGTCTTGAACCCACAAACCATGAGATCATGACCTGAGCTGAAGTTGGACGCTTAACCAACTGAGCCACCCAGGTACCCCATGCATTTTCTAAGTAAGATATCATGTCATTTGTAAATAATAAAGTTTGACTTCTTTCTTGCTGATTTGGATACCTTTTATTTCTTTTTGTTTTATGATTGCTGTGGCTAGGATTTCCAGTACTATATTACATAATAGTGTTGAGAATGGACATCCTGTCTTGTTCTTGACTGTGAAGGAAAAGTTTCATAGAAAATCTCCAGAAACAATGATATAACAAGTAATAAAATGGAAATAAAAACATACTTATCAATAATTACTTTGAATATAAATGGACAAATGTTCCAATAAAAAAACATAGGGTATCAGAATGGATACAAAAACCTAGACCCATCTATATGTTGTTTAAAAGAGACTCATTTCAGACCTAAAGACACCTGCAGATTGGAAGTAAGGGGGTAGAGAAACATTTATCATATATAGATGTCAACATTTATTGCTTAGATAAATTAGACTTTAAAAGAAATACTGTAAAAAGAGACAAAGAAGGGTATTATGTAATCATAAAGGGGACATCCAACAAGAAGATGTAGTAATTCATGTTCCCAACATGGGAGTACCCAAATTTATAAAACAATTAATAACAACCATAAGAGGACTCATTGATAATAACACAATAATAGGTGGACTTTAACACTCCACTTCCATCAATGGACACACCATTAAAACAGAAAATCAACTAGGAAATAGTGGCTTTGAATGACACACTGGACCACATGGACCTAACAAACATTCCATCTTAAAACAGCAAGAATATACATTATTTTCAATTGCACATGGTACACTCTTCAGAATAGAGCACATATTAGGTCTTGAAACAGGCTTCAACAAATACAAAATGATTGAACTCTTACCATGCACTTTTTCTAACCACAATACTATGAAACTAGCAGGTTACCACAAGAAAAAAATGGGAAAACCACACATACATGAAGGGTAAACAGCATGTTACTAAACAACGAATGGATTAACCAGGAAATCAAAGAAGAAATAAAAAATACATGGACACAAATGAAAATGAAAACACAACTGTCCATCCAAAACCTTTGGGATGCAGCAAAAGTGTTCCTAACAGAGAAGTATATAGCAATATAGGCGTACTTCATGAAGGAAGACAAATCTCAAACAAACAACCTAACCTTATACCTAAAGGAACTAGAAAAAGAACAACAAATAAAGGCTAAGAAACTGAATCAGTAATCAAAAAACTCTCACCAAACAAAAGTCCAGGGCCAGAAGGCTTCACAGGTGATTTTTTTTTTTTTAAAGTAATCTCTACACGCAATGTGTAGCTTGAACTCACAAGCCCAAGATCAAGAGCTAGCCTGGTTCCCCTTCACAGGAGAATTCCAAACATTTAAAGAAAGGTTAATACGTATTCTTCTCAAACCATCCCAATAAATAGAAAAAGAAGGAAAACTGCCAAACTAATTATCCCTATACCCAAACCAGGTGAAGACGCTACTAAAAAAGAGAACTATAGGCCAATATCCCTGATGAATATGGATGCAACAATTTTCAATAAAATACTAGCAATCAAGCCAACGATACATTAAAAAAATAATTCATCACGATCAAATGAGATTTATTGCTGATTTGCAAGTGGGGGGGTGCAATATTCACAGATCAATCAAAGTGATACGCCACATTAATAAAAGAAAGGATAAGAACCATATGATCCTTTTATTAGATGCAGAAAAAGCATTTGACAAAGTACATCATTCATTTATTATAAAAACCCTCAACAAAGTAGATTTAGAAGGCAACAAAGTAGATTTAGAAGGAACATCCTTTGACATAATAAAGGCCATTTATGAAAAACCAATTTCTATCATCCTCAGTGGGAAAAAACAGAACTTTTCCATTTGTTCTTTTTAATTAAGGCTTTTATTTTTTGATCATACATTTTTATTGTCAGGTAACATAAGAAGTTTTAGTATCCTTTGTTTTATGTTATGGTACCTATGCTTAAAATGTGTGAGGATCTGGTCTAAAAATATTTTAAAAGAATTTTACTTATTATTTATTTATTTATTTTTAATGTTTGTTTTTTAGAGACAGAGCATGAGCAGGGGAGGCGCGCGCGCGCGCACACACACACACACAATCTGAAGCAGGCTCCAGACTCTGAGCTGTCAGCACAGAGCTCAGTGTGGGGCTTGGACTCACAAACTGCAAAGTCACGACCTGAGCTGAAGTCTAGTGCTTAACCAAATGAGCCACCTAGGTGCCTCTAAAAAGAATTTATGATAAGAATCTGTACGTATTAGATTATTTTAATCTTTATTCTAAGTTAGAAGTCAGAATGCATGTAGTGACAATAGATGTCACTCCTTCATCCATTTTATTATTTATTTATTTATTTAATAATTTTACCTGGTAAGCTGTTTATTTATTTAATATAATTGTCAAATTGGCTAACATACAGTATGTAAAGTGTGCTCTTGTTTTTTGGGGTAGATTCCCGTGATTCATCACTTACACACAACACCCAGGGCTCATCCCAACAAGTGCTCTCCATAGTGTGCATCACTCATTTCCCCCTCTCCCCCACCCCCATCCACCCTCAGTTTGTTGTATCATCCATTTTAGAATGCATGTATTCAAGTAGATTTTTCAAAGTTTATTTATTTATTTTTGAGAGAGAGAGGGGTGGGGAGGGGCAGAGAGAGAGTGAGAGAGAATCCCAAACAAGCTTCACACTGTCAGCACAGAGCCTGATGCAGGGCTTGAACTCATGAACTATGAGATCATGACCTGAGTTGAAATCAAGGGTTGGTTGCTTAACTGACCAAGCCACCCAGGGTCCCATAAATAGGTTTTTAAGGATGTAAAGATCAAGCTGCAGTTTTAGTAAATTTAGAGAGCTGGATAAGGTATTGTACATTAGGATATTCTGATAGCTACAGTAGCAAAATGAACAGTCAGATTTGCTCTCTGAACTCAGGGGGCTTGATATGAACCTCTCATGTTTGTTTTAAGGATCCAATAGGGTAATACTCTTAAAGGTGCTTGTGAACCGTTTCCACTGTATTTGAGAATTTCAGTTTGGCTAATAGTTCTTGGTTCTTAAATTTAAAAATATCTCTTGATACGTGTTACAGGCTGAAATGTATCCCTCCAAAATTCATATGTTGGTGTCTGAATGTGCCTGTATTTGGAGATAAGACTTTCAAAGAGGTGATTAAGTTAAAATGAGGCCAGTAGAGCTGTAATCCAATATGGCTGATGTCATCATAAAAAGAGGAGATTAGAACTTAAAGAGGGACATCTGGGGTATGCATGCACAGAGGAAAGGCTATGTGAGGACAACAGCAGGGAGGCAGCCATCTACAAGCTAAGTAGCAAGGTCTTAGAAGAATCCAAACCTGCTAATACCTTGATCTCAGACTTCTAGCCTCCAGAACTGTGAGAAAATAAATTTCTGTTGTTTAAGCCGCCCCATCAGTGGTTCTTTCTTATGGCAACCCTAACAAACTAATGTATCAAGTCTCTCAATAATTCGCTTTGCTTGGCAAAGAGATGTTTTTAGTTTTAATGGTTGTTAACTTTTTTTCTCATTCCCCAAATTCTGTTAATCAGGGAAAAACAGTTTCTCAACAGCACATATATTTCTGAAACATAGGACAAAGATAGACTTTTAAAACATGTGGGCTATTAAAGTTCTTTACTTATCCTACCTTCTGTTACCTCCTCGTCCAATATTATTGGATTATTCTCATTTAAATGAGACTTAAGGCTAGAAAGTATATTAAAAGTTCATTATATAATAAAGTGAGAATAGTACTTTCAAAATGATGTCAAACCTTTTCTGGATTATCCCAAAGAGGACTTTAAAAAATAGAATACAGGATAATGGGAGAGACTGTAGTATCTTTGTATGATGTGAGCATTATTATCATTCAAAGTACGTACCCAGTTTTACCAAGTGAGTTTACTTGATGGACTAAATTCTAAACATATACTTTAATATTTTTTTCAGAGATGCAATTCTTTTTTTTGATTCATTCTAGTACTAATTATTATTATTATTTTTTTTACAAATAGTTTATTGTCAAGTTGTTTTCCATATTACACCCAGTGCTCATCCCCACAAGTGCTCTCTTCCATGCGCATCTCCCCCCCACCCCCATCAGTCCTCAGTTTGTTTCTCAGTATTCAAGAGTCTCTCATGGTTTGCCTCTCTCCCTCTCCCCCACTATTTCCCCCCTTCTTCTCCCCCACGGTCCTCCGTCAAGTTCCTCCTAATCCTCCTATATGTACAAACATATGGTATCTGTCCTTCTCTGCCTGACTTATTTCGCTCAGCATAACACCCTCAAGGTCCATCCATGTTGCTACACATGGCCAGATTTCATTCTTTCTCAATGCCATGTAGTATTCCATGGTATAGATAAACCACATCTTCTTGATCCATTCGTCCGTTGATGGACACTTAGGCTCTTTCCATGTTTTGGCTATTGTTGAGAGTGCTGCTATGAACATTGGGGTCCATGTGCTCCAATGCATCAGCATTCCTATATCCCTTGGGTAAATTCCTAGCAGTGCTATTGCTGGGTCATAGGGGAGTTCTATCGTTAATGTTTTGAGGAATCTCCACACTGTTTTCCAGAGGGGCTGTACCAGTTTACATTCCCACCAACGGTGTAGGAGGGTTCCCATTTCTCCACATCCTTGCCAGCATCTAGAGTTCTCTGATATGCTCATTTTAGCCACTCTGGCATGAGGTGGTATTCAGTGTGGTTTTGATTTGTATTTCCCTGATGAGGAGGGGTGCTGAGCATTGTTTCATGTGTCTGTTGGCCATCTGGATGTCCTCTTTGGAGAAGTGTCTGTTCATATCTTCTGCCCATTTCTTCACTGGGTTGTTTGTTTTTCGGGTGTGGAGTTTGGTGAGTTCCTTATAGATTTTGGATATTAACCCTTTATCTGATATGTCATTTGCTACTATCTTTTCCCATTCCGGTTAGTTGCCTATTAGTTTTATGGATTGTTTCCTTTGCCGTGCAGAAGCTTTTAATCTTGATGAGGTCCCAATCGTTTATTTTTGCTCTTGATTCCCTTGCTTTTGGGGATGTGTCAAGTAAGAAGTTGCTGCGGTGGAGGTCAAAGAGGTTGTTTCCTGCTTCCTCCTCTAGGGTTTTGATGGTTTCCTGTCTCACGTTCAGGTCCTTTATCCATTTTGAGTTTAGTTTTGTGTATGGTGTGAGAAAATGATCTAGTTTCATTCTTCTGCATGTTGCTGTCCAGTTCTCCCAGCACCATCTGTTAAAGAGGCTGTCTTTTTTCCATTGGATACTCTTTCCTGCTTTGTCAAAGATTAGTTGGCTGTATACTTTATTATACTCCATTGGTCTATGTGTCTGTTTTTGTGCCAATACCATTTGTAGTAGAGGCTAAAGTCTGGGATGGTGATACCTCCTGTTTTGGTTTTATTCTTTATACTACTTTGGCTATTTGGGGTCTTTTGTGGTTCCATATAAATTTTAGGATAGTTTGTTCTAGCTTTGAGAAGTATGCTGGTGCAATTTTGATTGGGATTGCATTGAATGTGTAGATTGCTTTGGGTAGTAATGACATTTTAACTATATTTATTCTTCTGATGCATGAGCATGGAATGTTTTTCCATTTCTTTGTGTCTTCTTCAATTACCTTCATAAGTTTTCTATAGTTTTCATCATACAGATCTCTTGTATCCTTGGTTAGGTTTATTTCTAGGTATTTTATGTTTTTTTGTGCAGTTGTGAATGGGATCAGTTTCTTGATCTCTCTGTTGCTTCATTGTTGGTGTATAAAGATGCATCAGATTTCTGTATGTTGATTTTGTACCCTGCAACTTTCCTGAATTCTTGGATCAGTGCTAATAGGCTTCTGGTGGAGTCAGTTGGGTTTTCTATGTAGAGTATCATGTTGTCTGCGAAAAGTGAAAGTTTGACTTCTTCTTCAGAGATGCAATTCTTAAATATGGATGCTTATAATACAGTTTAAAATCTGAAGCTGAGGAGCACCTGGGTGGCTGAGTAGGTTAAGTATCTGACTGTAGCTATCAGCTCAGGTTGTAATCTTGCTGTTGTGGGATCGAGCCTTGCATCAGGCTCTGTGCTGAGTGGTGACCGCTTAGGATTCTTCTCTCTCACTTTCTCTCTCAAAAGAAATAATACATCTTTAAAAAATTAAAAAATCTGTATCTGAAAGAGTAAGTCATCCCTTATTAGTCTTCTGGTCTTTTTATTTGGTTAATTGTATTATTTACTTCTATCAGCAAGCAGCCTGTGGAATTTGCAGAGAAAGCATGGGCCACATTGGCATTTTCTTAGAAGCAGACTAAAATGTATGACAACTGTCTTTTCCTGAGTTCAGTTTTCCTTGCTCATGTTTGCTTGCTTTGACCAGTCTGGTAAATGTTTTAAGTCATGCACATAACTTTCAATGAGCCCTTTGAGTTCTCATCTTACAAGCAAATGAAATAATTTCTCTGAGACATTAACTTGCTTAATAGCAGTCCAGTATGTAAAAAGGCAGGAAAGGCTTGGACTGGGAATCTAAAGAGAGATGGGAGCCAGGGTGGGGTGGGAGAGTATGGAGATTTGTGGGAAGAGAGAGAGATTAAGGTAAAAAAACAGAAGGTCAAGAGAGTAATGCTTTGATTTTTTGATGGCTTTATGTCTAGTTTCATTTCTTTTGAAGCCCCCTTTATGTAAACTAGCTTGAATAATATTTACTCATTGCCCCTAAACTAACTTTGATTAAAACGAATACAAAAAGTTAGGCCAAAGAACTGCTTATAGAAATAAGATATATTCAAGAGAGGGTAGTTCTGAAGTAATTAAACCTTCATGAAGAGATTTGACATGAATAAAAAACTCTAAACTTATATCAAGCTATGAGATCGATAGCTCATAACTTAACTATAAACAATACTGTTTCCAGAAGTTACTTTCACTGAAATATTTTCAGGGTCAGCAGTCAGCAATTTTGGAAATTCCTTGTGGCATATTGGAATTTTAGCCAACTGCTGAAAACTTACTTGGCTAATGCTGTTAAGGTTTCCTTTTATTTGGTATACCTCCTTAACTGGAGATGTCTGAGGGAAGGAAAATGTACTCATAATATTATTGGGGGGGGGGGGTTCTTGGGTGGCTCAGTTGGTTGAGCGTTCTACATTAGCTCAGATCATGATCTCACAGTTTGTGGGTTCAAGCCCTGAGTCAGGCTCTGTGCTGACAGTTTGGAGCCCGGAGCATGCTTCGGATTCTGTGTCTCCCTCTCTCTCTGCTCCCCTACTTCCCATTTGTGTTCTGTCTCTCAAAAATAAACATTAATTTTTTTTTTTAAATTATGGAAGAGACAAAAGATTTTGTCTATACATTCTCAGAGAGGATCTTGTCACATAATGATGTTGGTGACAAAAGAAGGTAAAGGAAAGTCACTTATCACTCTCAGCCTGTACCTAAGAGTTAGGGTTATGGTTGATTCATCTATTGGCCCTGATACACTGCAGGGATATTTGTGGGTTATTTCTTTTCCTTTGGAGTTACTGGGTGTGAGCATTTTGTAAAAAGAAGTGCAATTAAGAACTCTGTGTGAGGATGTGTTTTGTTATTGGTTACTCATACAATTTAATAAAAGAGCTATATTAGTATATTGAGTGGGTTGACTAACCGTTTCTATTGGAATTTAATGAAAAGAAGGAAAGAATACAGTATCAACATAGATGAGGATTTGAGAATGATTTCAAAACAAGTGTTCAAATGTTAGGGGTAGTAAGGTACATAATACTATAGCCACTATTAAAAGCCTCTTTCTCTCTCTCTAACCTAATGACTTCCATTTTGGGGGGAATAACTCTTCTAGGGATATGCTAATGATCTCAAGGGGTATTATGAAATTATCAGAACATTGTTGATTTTTATGATATTAAATTTAATGAAGAAACCATGTCTTCAGGAGAATTAAAAGGGATACTATATGTGAAAGTCCATATCTCAGTGTCTGCTATGTGAAAGGTGTTCTAAAAAAGCATTTTTAATTTGAGAAGAAGTGTCTCTAATTCAAATGCCTGGGCATCATTGTTCTGTGATTTTAGGCGAAGATCCTTAAGCCTGAATATTGAGTTAATGGAATCTTGGGAAAGAGAACTGAAGCTTTATCTGAGATCCTTGACCATTGATCAATTGCAGGAATTCAGGATTATCTGATCATCTAAGTGATTAAAGTTTTCATATAATAAAGCTATTTTCATGGCTTAATGGATGTGAGTTTGTTATCAACAGATTATTGTTGATTTGGTAGTGTTGGAGAAGAAAATATTTCTTCTGTCCTTCAAGATTCTTCTGGCTGGTCTAAGAATTAAATTGACATGAGAGAGATTATCAGAAGAAAATAAAATTTAATTACATATGTATAAGGAATCCACATAAACATGAGAGATTCCAAAGATTGTCAGACAAAATGCAGCATGTATGTCACCCAGACCAAAGGAAAAGGAAGTACAGGTTTGGGACTTTAAAACGAAGGAAGATGATTCACAGAAAGGCGAAAAAAAGTAAATGTTTGATAAGCAAATATTTGCTGGGCCTTAAAGAAATAATGGGACACAGAAAGGAATTTTAAAAAGTGAACTTTGCTAAGTTCCTCCTTGGCTACTACATCTTGTTCATATTATACTATAGTTATCTGTGGTATTAGCTCCCTTCCTGGAGTAAGTCTTGTATCTAAATTCTTTAAGCTAGTTAGTGGGAAGGTCAAAGGTTCTTCATGGGTCTTATTCTTTTTTTTTTTTTTTTTTTTTTAAATATTCAGCTCCAAATAATCCACATGTCAAAGACATACATTTTGAGGTGGCAAATTTTGCTCCCCTACAGTAGTAAAAATTCTCTAAAAGAGGCAATACACTGCTAATCCTTTCTTTATTCTCTGTCCATGGTAGACTTACTCTGTGATGAAAAAATATGTGTATGTGTTAGGTAGCTCCAGCTCTTGCTGATGCTTTGAAGGAAGGACTGTAAGAGGTCACATTTAGGCATAAATCTCCCCAGGCTAAAATGTAAGCTCTTCAGCCTGGCACATAAGGTCCTTGAACTCTTCTACAGCCTCATCTTCCCTAAAAGTTTGGGCCTCACAGACATATTGATGTAACTACTGATGGCTCTCTGGAAACCCAGTTACTTCTCTTGATTCCATGCTCCTTCTCCCTGAAATGACCTATTACCACATTTCTTCTGTCTGTACCTGTCTTCAATCTACAATCCCTTTTACAGGCATCATTTCACTTGATCCTCATGGCAATACATAACTTATGAAGGATAGTTATTAGTCAAGAGCATTCGCATTGGGAATGAATATCAAGAGAAGCAAATTACCCAAGGCCATAATGCTTATAAATGATTGGATCAGGACTGTGCCCAGATCTTCTTACATGAAGTCTAATGTTTTTTCCCCAAATTTCACATTGATTTTGGAAGAGTGAGGCCAGGATAGAGTTTACTTCTAGTTTTAGCTGCTGAATTTGGAAAAGCTAATAATAAGACAAAGTAATTTTGGGGTGAAAATGAAGGACAATTCTTAGAGGAAAATAATATTTTACTTTATGAATACATATTTATTTCAAGCTCAATAGTCATTTCCTGGAATAATGTGGTTTTTGAATGAATATCTATTCACAGCTTTCTTTATAAGTTTCTTGGATTAGGGAGTTGCTTATATTAAGATATAATCACATCTACCTAGATCAGAAATCAGCAGGACCTGATTTCTAGAAGAACAAGTTATAATTTTCTCTTTCACCTCTCTCCTACTCAAGGCCTCTAATTATGTAATGATTGCTTCCTTGCTATTGGGAAAAGCTTTATTAGATTATAGTTAATTTGCCATTTGTGAGTAGTGGACATGAAAGCAACTAACATTCCTTGGTAAATTAATTCTTGATATTCAACTTACAATTATTATTATTACTGAACATACTTTTTAAAAAGTTTTTATTTAAATTCTAATTAGCTAACCTACAGTATAATATTAATTTCAGGCATACAACTTAGTGATTCAACACTTCATACAACACCTGATGCTCATCACAAGTACACTCTAAATCCCCATCACCTATTAACCCCATTCCTATTTTTAAATATTTTTTATATTTTCTTAATTCAGTTTTGTTCTCATGTGTTATCTCTCTAAACACGTCTTCACTTCTTTGCCTAGTTGATGTTTTTAAATGTCATGAACACCTCTTCTATTAAGACTTTTCTGAGACATTTAACATATCTAGGATTTTTCCCCCATCAATCAGTCTCTTCATGTTTGGACACCTTTTTGTTTGTATTAACTTGTTTTAGATTCTCTTTAAAAATATTCAAAAAATATCTTGGGCATAATCTCATCTGTCAGATGCAGAGAATAGAGAATAGAGGTATCCCCTTCCTTAGCCTTAATTTAATGCAGCTTTTATTGCTAATTTGGAAATTTTATGCCCAAGGGCCATAAGTTTCCCAGGATGCTCCCTACACTCTCTTTTCATGGAGAAGATGAGACAAAGGTTAGGATTTGTTGACAGATGCTTTGCCTAGAGATTCAACAGAAGTTGGTTGGACTGAAAGTTGAAATTGTACCCATTGGAGACTGCAACAGAGTCCTGACAAATACTGCTAGCAAAAAGTTCAAGGACCTACATGTCCTTTGAAATGGGCAGAGAGTATTAGTAGGGACTCCAGTGCCAGAATTCTAGAGATTCAGGGCTGAAGTTGGGTAAGTGACTAGAGCTTGAGCAGGCTGAAGAAGACCCTAGAGGAGCAGAGGCAGAATTACACTCAGGAGAACTGGGCAAGCTGTATGCACTGGTGGTTCCATTGCAGTGGGGGCTTGGGAATGAGGTCATTATCAGTGTTGGACTTTTCTTTTCTTTTCTTTTTTAATTTTTATTTATTTCTAGGAGAGAGAGAGAGAGAGAGAGAGAGAGAGAGAGAGAGACAGCATGAGCAGGGGAGGGTCAGAGAGAAAGGGAGTCACAGACTCTGAAACAGGCTCCAGGCTCTGAGTTGGCAGTCAGCACAGAGCCCGACGCGGGGCTCGAACCCATGAACCGCGAGATCATGACCTAAGCGAAAGTTGGACACTTAACCGACTAAGCCACCCAGGCGCCCCAGTGTTGGACTTTTCTTGACCACACTACATGGCATCTTGCATTCCATTCTCCTAGAACCTTCCTTGCAAATGATTCTATGTGAATGTAAGGAAAGATGATTAAAATGGAACTCTAACTTCACTCCCTTTCTTTTTCTCTGGAGAACTAAGTTATTTTTACCATTTTCCTTCTTGGGATAGTCAGTCTTTGTAGATTAATCTAGAGAAAAAATTATGCTGGTTAGAATTTTACTTCATGCAAGTGAAGAAGATATCTCACTGGCAAACTTGTGAGCTCTGTTATGATAAGAACTGATTTAGAGAAACTTCACCCTCTCAGTTGAAAAACAAATGGGATGTCTCTAAGGCAGTTTCTAAATTTCTGGCCATCAGCTCCATCCAACCTCCCCACTCCCACCCCCCCACATTTATGTAGTGATATCTTTTGTCCCCACTGTAGGACTAAGAACACTCCAGTCTGAGCAGGAAATAAATTAGCAGTTGGACTGCTGATAGTAAATAAAAAGTAGAATTTTTGACTTAAGTCTTGTTTCCTAAAGAGCAGACACTGGGTGCCCATGATAGCAGGATTTCCTTAGACAGTGATAGACTTGCAAGATTGTCTCTCTACAACAATTGAGAGACTCTTCCATCTCACTTTCCCATTAGCTCCATGAACCATTGGGTCTCTGGGTATTATGGCTCTACTGTTGGGGCCAGCTGCGGTTGTTTCCCTGCCCTATGTTACCCGGTCCTGGTCAAATATTCTTTCCTACTGGTTGATATTGCCAAGGTCAGGCATGCCTCATTCCTAAGACAATGCTCATTATGGCAGCAGCTGAAACCATCACCATCATAACCATCACCACCACCACAACACAACAAAATAACTGGCAAGGAGTAGATTTGGGAAGAAAATAACAGAAGGAATCTTGTTCTCTTTGAATTGGAGTTGAAAATTTCCACCTGTTTCTAGAGTAGGTTTATTGGTTGCCCAATCTTTATTAATTAATTAATAATTAATTTTAATTAGGATCTCCTCCTGGAATTAAAATATAGAGTAGCAGTCATAATTTGGAGAGGAATATATGATAATACCTTTTCCTGTATTCTTAAATCATAAAAAATTAAACAAAACAAAGAACAATAATAGAAACAGCAAAAAACACCAATATCAACATTAACCACCCCCCCAACTAGGCAACCCTCCAAAACATTTGATTCATAGCACATGAAGAAGGGGAGATGTTCCAGAATTAGAAACTCTCCTTTTAAATGATAGAATTCTTAAGTTTATATCTTCAAACTTCAAAGAATAATCAATAGTAAAAAAGGATTTATTAAAATTGTGGATAGTGGGTCATGGAAAGGACCTTCTATAATGAAGAGAAAGATAATTTCATTTTCCTCCATTATGGTTTAATAAAATTTAAAATATGCCAACCTTATCTTGATTATTTGGGCTGGCAGGCAAATATCCTTGCAGCTCAAACCTTGATGATGCTCTCAAAAATAAATAACATTAAAGCTCTTTAGCAATGCAAATGAGCTTTTGACATTAGTGGAAACAGTTTCAATGTGTTGATAAACTGCAACTTAATTAGCAAGCTGCTGTAACTAAGTCACATTTAATGAAAAATAATGCTGATGTATATTTATACAGCTCCTACATGCACCTCAAATAAAAAAGCACTGTAATAAGTTTTCTCATGAGGTAACTATAGCTGTGTGAAATATATAGATGACATTCTAAAACACCAAAAATATTAAAATATTCTGACTGGGCATTTTAAGATGTTAATTCTGAACAGTGATGTTATCTCACTAAATTTTGAATACTTCAACTTTAGCATTGTAGATATTCACATGGGATGTGTTACTCCTTCTAGTCCTAGAATTGGGTAAAACCTGTCCATCCTTTGAATTGCAGTTCCTTCAGGTCAACTTTATTATTCTTCCTCCTTGCTTTGAGTACTCACACCCTTTTCTTTTCTTTTTTTTTTTCTTTTTTTACAAATAGTTTATTGTCAAATTAGTTTCCACGTAACACCCAGTGCTCATCCCCAAAGTGCCCTCCTCCATGCCCATCCCCCTCCCCCCCACATCCATCAGTCCTCAGTTTTTGTCAGCATTCAAGAGTCTCTCATGGTTTGCCTCTCTCCCTTTCCCCCACCATTTCCGCCCTTCTTCTCCCCCTTGTTCCTCCGTCAAGTTCCTCCTAATCCTCCTATACGTGCAAACATATGATATTTGTCCTTCTCTGCCTGACTTATTTCGCTCAGCATAACACCCTCAAGGTCCATCCATGTTGCTACACATGGCCAGATTTCATTGTTTCTCATTGCCATGTAGTATTCCATGGTATAGATAAACCACATCTTCTTGATCCATTCGTCCCTTGATGGACACTTAGGCTCTTTCCATGTTTTAGCTATTGTGGAGAGTGCTGCTATGAACATTGGGGTCCATGTGCTCCTATGCCTCAGCATTTCTGTATCCCTTGGGTAAATTCCTAGCAGTGCTATTGCTGGGTCTTAGGGGAGTTCTATTGTTAGTTTCCTGAGGAACCTCCACACTGTTTTCCAGAGGGGCTGTACCAGTTTACATTCCCACCAACAGTGTAGGAGGGTCACACCCTTTTCTTTTATCTCTCTTAAAATATTTGACTCTTTTTGCCTTCCTTGCATTGTAGACTTTGTTCTATTTGTTCTATTAGGTAAGCTCCTAAAGAGGATTTTACTGTATTTAGTCTGAAGGCAGGTTTGTTTTTCTTCACAACAAATCAGGTCCCTGAGTGTAATGAGAACTGTGTCTCATCTTTAATAAATACCTGAACAGACCCAGATCATTGTCACAAACATAAAATTCCATCAACTCTAAGAGCCATGTAGCATGACTCTGCAGGAATTTGGGGAGCATCAGATATCCATGATGTTTTAGCTCTTAATTCCCCTCCAGTTCTAGGCATTGCTTTTTTTCTTTTTGGATTATTTCCAGAATTATTGGAAGCCCAAACCTGTCTTTTCCATCTTTACTGTTTTCTCTAAGCATCTCCTTGAATTTTAGAATTTGGTTGTTCTTTAACTGTTGAAAATTCAGTAGAGAAAAAGCACCTTTTCTTTTTCCTTCCTTACTTGTATTTTTCAGCTTCTAAAAATAATGCACACTATAGCAGCAGCTGCGAGCATAAATAAAAACACAATAATAAATGAGTTGGAGCTCAAACAAAACATTCCAGGCCAGTTCTTGCATCCCCCCATGTCAGACTTGACAGAGCTTTTATGTTACTGGGTCAGTTGATGAGAAGGCTCCAGGGAAATAAGGAAAGCCAGCTGCTAGAGACAATAGCTCCTCTCTGCTCCTGCAAGTGCCAGGCCAGTACCAGGACATAGTAAGTGCTTACCAAATGTGTGCTGAATTTGTTGCCTGTACTAGGAACCTAGAATGGTAGCAGTGCTGGAAAATGATACTGATAACCACCTACTATGAGCACTTATTGAGCACCTACTATGTGTTCAATCTACATGCACTACCTGGGAGGGCACTGGACATTATGATTGAGCTATTCTGATGTAGCCCTTGTTGTTTTTTGTTTTTTGCTTTTTTAAATTGAAGTATAGTTGACATACAATATTAGTTTCAGGTGTACAACATAGTGGCTCAACATTTATATACATTACAAAATGATCACCAGGATAAATTTGTTTTTATCTGTTTATCTGTTTATATCTGTTACCATATAAAGTTTTTACATATTATTAACCATATTCCGTATGTTGTACATTGTATCCCCATGTGTTATTTATTTTATAACCGGGAATTTGTGCCTTTCAATCTTCTTCTCATATTTCGCCTATCCCCCACATCCCTCCTCTCCTGTTCTCTACGAGTCTGTTTCTATTTTATTTTGCTCTTTCATTTGTTTTGATATTTAGATTCCACAAAGAAGTGAAATCATGTGATATTTGTCTTTCTCCATCTGACTTATTTCACTTAGCAAAATACCCTCTAGATCTTTTTGTGGTGTCACAAATGGTGAGAACTCATTCCTTTTTAATGTTAATATTCCATTGTAGATAAATATCACAGCTTCTTTATCCAGTCATCTATTTTGATGTAACCTATTTGGAGGCCAGGACATTTAACAAACAAACCGTGATGTTTTCAGCTTTCTTTATTATCAAATTATTGATATTCACACTCTGTTTCTGAGCTATAGCCCAGTACAAACTCCCAGGCCTGGGACAGGCTGGCAGGGGCGAGGCATCATCATCATCTCAGCTGAAAGCACAGTGAGGTGGAGTTCATATGATCACCACACTTGCTAAACACAAAAAGCTTTCTCATGCCATCAATTGTCCTAAAAGGGCATCTATTTATTCTCTGGGAATTTGCTTCTGTGTATATCGGTCTCTAATTTCTCCCTGAGTATTCAATAATACTGCTCAATGTTTTTTAATTAATAAGCACATGTATCCACTTAATAATAAACCTTTTTGACTTCTAGTTGAAAAAAACTGAAGCAGTGAATCTCAGTGCTCCTAGAGGGGCATATTAGAATAGATATTTGTGTATTTGTGTGTGTTTAAGTTTATTTTATTTATTTTGAGAGAGAGCAAGAATACGTACATGTGCAAGTGGGGGAGGGGCAGAGGGAGAGGGAGAGAGAATCTCAAGCAGGCTCCTGTGCTGTCAGTGCAGAGCTGGACACAGGGCTCTATCTCACAACCATGAGATAATGACTGAGCTGAAATCAAGATTCTGACACTTAACCAACTGAGCCACCCAGCTTCCCCTAAAACAGAAATTTTAAAAAGGATATTCAGTATGTAATATAATTTCATCTCTGAAAAAATATAAAAATAATGATTGATTAAAAATATCAACTACACAAAAGTAAATAAAGTAAAAAGTTTACTATAGTTAGAGTGGAGGTTCAGGATGGAGCAAGAAACAGTGATAGCTGTATTTATTACTCAGTGACCAAAACCAACAATAAAACCGTGATTTTCCTACATCAAAAGAGGATAGTAAAAATTTCTTGCTTTAGTCTCTGCAAGCTGGGTCTTATGTACCTATATTTGTAGGCCTTATCTAAGGTCATATGGTTTTGTAAGCATCAGGGCCAAATCTGATTCACAGGTCATACCCTTTTCTACTATGCTTTTTGTGCCAACACAAGATCTGAAATAAAGTGACTTAAGAGAACTACAGCTGACTGCAGGCAGCTTCTAGTGCAAGGTGCTAGGTGTTGAATGGTTTGGCTGACAGCCCTGGCTGTACTGGCTGGGGCATAAGTTAGGTTGAAGCTGCATTGTATATACATGCCACCCTTTCTTTATTCATTCATCAGTTGATGGTCAGTGGGTGTTTTTCATAACTTGGCTATTGTTGATAATTCTGCTATAAACTTTAGGGTGCATGTATCCCTTCAAATCACATTTTTTTTGTATCCTTTGGATAAATACCTAAAAGTGCAATTGCTCAGTCAAGGTAGTTCTATTTTTAACTTTGAGGAACCTCCATACTGTTTTTCCAGAGTGGCTGCACTAATTTGCATTACCAACAACAGTGTAAGAGGGTTTCCCTTTCTCCATATTCTCATCAACATCTGTTGTTTCCTGTATTGTTAATTTTAGCCATTCTGACTGGTGTGAGGTGATATCTCATTGTAGTTTTTAATTGTATTTCCCTGATGATGAGTGATGTTGAGTATCTTTTCATGTGTCTGTTAGCCATCTGGATATCTTCTTTGGAAAAATATCTAATCACTTCTTCTGCCCATTTTTAAATTAGAGTATTTGTTTTTTTAGATGTTGGATTTTATAAGTACTTTATATATTTTGATACTAACTATTTATTGTATATGTCACTTGCACACATTTAATGGAATACCTAACAAAATACCAACAGTATTTTCAAGAAGCTAGAACAAACAATCCTAAAATTTGTATGGAAACACAAAAGATGGTTAATAGTGAAAACAATCTTGAAAAAGAAAACAAAGCTGGAGGCATCATGATTTTGGACCTCAATTTATACTACAAAGTGGTAGTGATCAAAACAGTATGGTACTGATACTAAAACAGACACAAAGATCAATGGAACAGAGTAGAAAACCCAGAAAGATATCTAATGGAAAAAAGACAGGCTTTTCAAGTAATGGCGTTGGGAAATTGGAAGGCAACATGTAGAAGAATGAAACTGGACCACCTTCTTACACCATACACAAAAATAAATTCCAAATGGATTAAAGACCTAAATGTGAGACCTGAAACCATAAAGATCCTAGAAGAGAAAATAGGCAGTAACTTCTTTGACACTGGCCAAAGTAACTTTTTTCTAGATATGTCTCCTGAGACAAGAGAAACAAAAGCAAAAATTAACTATTGGACTACATCAAAATAGAAAGTTTCTGTACAGGGGCGCCTGGGTGGCTTATTTGGTTAAGTGTCTGACTCCTGGTTTTGGCTCAGGTCATGATCTTATGGTTCTTGGGTTAAAGCCCTGCATCAGTTTCTGCCCTGACAGTGTAGATCCTGTTTTGGATTCTCTCTCTCTCCCTCTTTCTCTGACCCTCCCCTACTTGTACTATCTCTCGCTTTCTCTCAAAATAAATTTAACTTAATTTAATTAAAAGAATCTTCTGCACAGTGAAAGAAACAATCTACAAACATATTTTGAGTAAATAAGTGGGGATCCAACAATGAGCAAGAAAGACTTATTTTCTGCCATTGTGGAGTTAGCATCCTTGAGGCAGGGCAGGATATTAAACATGGTCACAAATTACTTATAACTCCTTCCACTGAGAGATAAAATCTATTTTTCCACACCTAGAATCTGGGTTGGCTTATGACTTACTCTGACCAATAGCATGAGACTTAAATGACATTATTGGACTTCCTCTCCTCCTTCATAGGAACTTCTATTCTTACCTCCTTAAAACACTTTTGTCATCTTGTAAAGAAGCCTGTTTTAACTTTCTTGAAGATGAAAGATCACATGTAGAGAGAGTTTCAGCAGTTCTGGCTGTCCTAGCTCAGCTTAGTCTCTAAGCTACCCAACAGCTAAGTGGAGCAGCATGAAGAACCCTCAACCACACCTAAGAATCATGAGAAGTTATAATCCTTATTGTTTTAAGCCAGTACTTTCACAGCAATAGAATAATCTTCAATTTTATTAATTGAATAATCATGTAAAGTATAATCACAGATAAATATAAATGCTGTAGAGGAAAGGAACATGTTACTATGGAAGTGTAACAGAGGAATAGATTCTGTCTGGAGAGTCAGGGAGGGCTTTCATAAAAAGTAAAATTCATGTTAATGTTTGAAAGCTGAGTCAGAAGACTGAGGGAATCTTTTGGGCTTTCTGCATAGAGCATTATGTCATTTCCAAAGAGTGAAAGTTTGACGTCTTCTTTGTCAATTTGTATGCCTTTTATTTCTTTTTGTTGTCTGGTTGCTGAGGCTAGGAACCTCCAGTGCTATGCTGATTGCTAGAACTGATGCATGAATTCAGCAAAGTTGCAGGATATAAAATCAATGTACAGAAATTGGTTGTATATCTATACACCAATAATGAAGCAGCAAAAAGAGAAACCAAGGAACTGATCCCATTTACAATTGCACCAAGAACCATAAAATACCTAGGAATAAAACTAACTAAAAAGGTAAAAGATTTGTATGCTGAAAACTATAGAAAGCTTATGTAATAAATTAAAGAAGACACAGAGAAATAGCAAAATATTACATGCTCATGGATCGGAAGAAGAAATATTGTTAAAATGTTGATACTACCCAAAGCGATCTACACATTCAATGCAATCCCTATCAAAATAACACCAGTTTCTTCTCAGAGCTAAAACAAACAATCCTAAAATTTGTATGCAACCACAAAAGACTCTGAATAGATGAAGTAACGTTGAAAAAGAAAACCAAAGCTGGAGGCATAACAATCCCAGACTTTAGCCTGTATTACAAAGCTGTAATCATCAAGACAGTATGGTACTGGCACAAAAACTGACACTCAGATCAGTGGAATAGAATAGAGAACTCAGAAATGGACCCACAAATGTATGGGCAACTAATCTTTGACAAAGCTGGAAAGAATATCCAGTGGGAAAAAGACGGTCTCTTTAACAAATGGTGTTGGGAAAACTGAACAGCGACATGGAGAAGAATGAAACTGGACCACTTCCTCACACCATACGCAAAAATAAACTCAAAATGGTTGAAAGACCTAAATGTGAGACAGGAAACCATCAAAATCCTAGAAGAGAAAACAGGCAGCAACCTTGGTGACAGCAACTTCTTATTAGGCATGTCTCTGGAGACAAGGGAAACAAAAGCAAAAAAAAACTATTGGGACTTCATCAAAATAAAAAGCTTCTGCACAGTCAAGGAAACAATCAATAAAACTAAAAGGCAACTGACAGAATGGGAGAAGATATTTGCAAATGACATATCTGATAAAGGGTAGTATCCAAAATCTATAAAGAACTTATCAGATTCAACACCCAAAAACCAAATAATCCAGTGAAAAAATGGGCAGAAGACATGAATAGGCACTTTTCCAAAGAAGACATCCAGGTGGCTAACAGACACATGAAAAGATACTCAACATTACTCATTATCAGGGAAATACAAATCAAAATGACAACAAGATACCACTTCACACCTGTCAGAATGGCTAAAATGAACAACTGAGGAAACAGCAGATGTTGGTGAGGATGTGGGGAACTGGGAACACTCTTGCACTGTTTGTGGGAACACAAACTGGTGCAGCTGCTCTGAAAAACAATGTGGAGGTTCCTCAAGAAATAAAAAGATAGAACTACTCTACAACCCAGCAATTGCACTACTAGGTATTTATCCAAAGGATTCAAAAATGCTGACTCAGAGGGACACATACACCCCAATGTTTATAGCAGCACTTTCAACAATAGCCACGTTATGGAAAAAGCCCAAAATCCATCGACTGCTAGATTGATAAAGTAGGAGTGGGATATATATACAATGGAATATTACTTGGTGATCAAAAAGAATGAAATCTTACCATCTGCAGCTATGTGCATGGAACTGGAGTATATTATGCTAAGCTAAATAAATCAGTCATAGAAAGACAAATACATGGTTTTACTCACATGTGGAATTTAAGAAGCAGAAAAGATGAACATAGGGGAAGGAAGGGAAGGAAAAATAAGATAAAAATAGAGAGGGAGGGAAACCATGAGAGACTCTTAAATACAGAGAACAAATTCTGGGTTTCTGGAAGGGAGGTGGGCAGGGGAATGGGCTAAATGGATGATAAGAATTAAGGAGGGCACTTGTTGGGATGAGCACTGGGTGTTGTATGTAAGTGATGAGTAACTAAATTCTACTCCTGAAATCATACTACACTATATGTCAACTAACTTGAATTTAAATTAAAAAAAAAAAAGGAGAGTGAGGGAAAAGTGTTTCAGGAAGAGGGAAGAGCATGTACAAAGGTACTGTGGTATGGAAAAATGTGACGTATTCAAAGACCTGAGCAAAGGCCAAGGCAGCTCGAGGACTGAGGGTAACAGAGAGCCAGGTAGGAGTTTTTTTCCATAGCACTAGGTAAGCTATGTTAACACTTCTGGTTTATTCTAAGAGCAATGGGAAAGTTTTAAACTGAAGTAAGGGTAGAATAGGGGTAGTGTTGATATGATTGGATTTACATATTTAAAAAATCAGTGTGACTTTGAATGGAGAATTTTGAACAATCAAGACTGGATAGAAGAGGAGTGGTAATTATAACTACTGGTTACTAGAGTAGTTCAGGTGGGAAGCTGTCCTAGGATGAGTCAGTAGAGATACAAAGAAGTAAACAAGTAAAGAACTTTTAGGTTAGAAGTGGAAGGCAAGGGAGAAGGACATCTCAAGGATGATTCTTAGGTTTCTGGGTTGGTTACTGAATGTATGGTAGTGCCATTCAAGAAAAAATACAGGAAGAGGACTGGGTTTGATATTGCATGGGAGGCAACAAGGGGTAGGAGTGACCCTGAGATAATTTTAAAATGTTCAGTTTGATGGTGCAGCCCCTCTGGAAAACAGCATGGAGGTTCCTCAGGAAAATAACAGTAGAACTCTCCTATGACCCAGCAATAGCACTGCTAGGAATTTACCCAAGGGATACAGAAATGCTGATGCATAGGGGCACATGGACCCCAATGTTCATAGCAGCACTCTCAACAATAGCTAAAACATGGAAAGAGCCTAAGTGTCCATCAACAGATGAATGTATCAAGAAGATGTGGTTTATCTATACCATGGAATACTACATGGCAATGAGAAACAATGAAATCTGGCCATGTGTAGCAACATGGATGGACCTTGAGGGTGTTATGCTGAGCAAAATAAGTCAGGCAGAGAAGGACAAATACCATATGTTTGCACGTATAGGAGGATTAGGAGGGACTTAACTGAGGACCATGGAGGAGAAGAAGGGGGGAAATGGTGGGGGAAAGGGAGAGAGGCAAACCATGAGAGACTCTTGAATGCTGACAAAAACTGAGGACTGATGGATGGGGGGGGGGGGGGGGGATGGGCATGGAGGAGGGCACTTCTGGGGATGAGCACTGGGTGTTATATGGAAACCTACTTGACAATAAACTATTTGTAAAAAAATAAAATAAAATAAAATAATAATATGTTGAAAAAAATAAAAATAAAATGTTCAGTTTGAGGAGATTTAGTTCCTTTTGTATATCCACATGGAGAAATCAAGTGAATATTCAAGTTTGGAACTCAGAGGAGAGATTGGGCAAGAAAGATGTATTTGAGGACCATTTGATTATAGATAGAAATTGAAGCTGTGAGCACAGATGAAGTTGCCCAATGCATAGGATAGAGTGAGAAGCAGAGAGGGCCTGAGCTCTTAACTGTAGGGAGCGCCAACATTTAAATTGAATCTTAATTAATAGCTGGGCAGTAGAGCAACATGTTGATGATTTTTGGTTTGCGTGCTGGAAGAGGGGTGTTTACCTCTTTGGACTGGGCCATTTGGCTTCCTTGTGTCTGGCTTTGGTTAGGCCTGCTAATAGGAGCCATTGGTGGGATTTGAGGGTAGGAAGAAAAGGAGGTCAGGGGATTTATTTTCCACATGCTCTTTGTTCCTTCACTGCCTAGATATGGTTCTGGTGAGGCTGTGTTTCTTTATTAGAAGTCCTCTCAGGCATCCTGTCTTCTTGGGACCCAAGCAGTCTCTCTCTAGGCCTGGGTAACAGCTTTTCCTCCTTTTGTCCCTTTAAACACAGAGGTAATGACTTCCTGCTGACTCATCCCTAGGTGCCTCCCTTTAATCCTGACACACGTGGAAAGAGTCTTCTGTTAACTGTAGTGTCTCATGTATTTTCTTCCAGGACCCTGGGTATGAAATGGATGAAAGTACAAAGGAGACAGAGAGGGAGTGGGCAAGCAAGGGTGTCCTGTATGATGGAAACTAAAGGAACAGAAGACTTTAAGAAGCAATAGTATAAAATGATATTAAGGGTTAAAGATGAAGACCAAAAAACTAAAAATGCCTGTGGTCTTTGGTGACTTAGTTTTTTAGTGACCTTTGCAAGAGCTGCTTTGACAAAGTGATGGTGGCAGATGCCATGGAGTAGATCTATTAAAACCGCAGCCATAGAGCCCACAAAGCTTGGCATATGATCAAACATTGAAGATCTTAACTCTTCAGATAGCTCTCTGCAAACCTAGCAACCACTTCTTTTAATATTTTCTCTGGCATTCTTGTTTACTTTGGAATGAGATTTCATTTCATACTTCTATTTGCCAGGTATGGTGTTACTTACCACCTTGAACAACACACAAGCTGGGTGGGTTGAAAGTGAGAAGAGGGAAGGATATTGTCTTTCTCCCCCTGTCTTTTCTTTGTCTCTTGAAAGGCTTCCTGGTCCCTTTTTATCTTGTGGCAACTCTCCCCAGTATCACAGCTTCATTCCTCTATCTTCTGGGTTTTGTTAGATGGTACCCTTACTCTTCCCTCAGGTACTGTGCCTCTGAGTTTAGCCTATATGAGTAGGACTACATAGGTGGACTGGGTAAAGGACAACATAATAGCCTGAAAATTTCATCCAATCACTATTTTCAAAACATTATATCCATCACCTGGATTTTTGTCAAATGTCTAATGATTATTGATTATCCATTTATATTTATAAATGAAGGACTAAATATATAATTATAGGTTACTGGTGTGAATTTTCCCAAGTAATCATTTTTGTTTAGCTTCTCCCCTGAATTAAAAGACTAATTTATAAAATCTGGGTAAGTGGCCAGAATGTGTCAATAAGGGAAGCTTCCTTTTATGGTTTATGAGAGTAGAGTAATCACTCAGACACTCCTGCCGTTACCAAACAGATGAATGCTCTACTCCATTGCAAAGTACTTTTATACATTTCACTCTTTGTTGGAGTTACTTTCATTTATTTATTTGTTTGTTTATTTTTTTGTATTGATATGTAGAGTTCCTTCTGGAGAAAAAAGCCTGAAACTCTGCCCATTAGTAATCACCCTATGTTTTTGGAAAGCAGTTTTCACTGCTTAATCCTGCAGGCAAATACCACACCCAGCCCAGTTATCCAGAAGGCAATACTTAATGTCCTAATGATTCCCTATCACCCTCCCCTGTGGCCACTGATTCCACACTTGGTCAGAATGGTTCTCATTTTTGTGGTGGTGCCCTTAAACATTTGTTGTTGTTGGGGTTTTGCCTACTTTGGTTTTAATCCAGTCTTATCTGCTCTTTGTATTCCATGAATTCTTTAACATTTTTGGTTAGCAAAGGCAACTTCTTCTATTTTCCAGGGCTTTTATCTTTTCTGCATTTCCAAGGAATTTGGGGAGGCAGGAAGACAAATGTATGTGTTCAGCCCACCATGTTGAACTTGCCCTTACTTCTTGATGCATAGTAATGAAAGTCAGAACTGAAATAGTTTTCAGACAATCCCCTCAAACTTCTTTTAGTCAGAGCTACTAGTCCTGGACAAATGGAAAGATTAATGTATAATTTCTTCCTCTTCCGTTTGTGTTATAAATGTAGAGTCAAAAATCAAAAGGACAAACAACGGGAAGAAGTCTGACCAGTTATCAACAGTATGTAGTTAATAGCCTATGGCACAGACTGCTAGTTATCCAATTGTATTCATCTACTCCTCTGACAATACAATACCCACATTTTAGTTGGCACACAGTCCCAGTTGACAATGTGGAGAGATTATGGGCAGAAAGATGTGAACAAATAGCTTCTGGAGCATGTCCCTTGGAGTTGCACTTCACTGGACTCTTTCTTCTTTCTTGTTGGCTAAGAGATACCCTAGCTGGAGCATCCCCCTTGAAAGTAGAGGGAAAGCAGCATGTTGAGGATTACAGTCACCTCAAAGATTTGGGACCACCCCCTCATGAATTATGTGAGAGAAATAAATTTACATCTTATTTAAACTACTGTGTTTTGGAGTTTAATTTGTATAATCATTACTATATAGATTTTAACACATAGGTTAATTTCACAGTCCAGATGGTATAATGGGGAAAGCAAAAGGTTTCAAATTAAAGGATCTGGGTTAAAGTCATGATTCTGCCACCTACTAACTATATAAGCTTGGGCAAATAACCTAACTTTTTGAGTCATTTTTTTGGCAAAGTGAATATTGTAATTCCACTACTTACTGTCTTCTACATATACTTATCACATATCTATTGTTCTAAACACTTCAGCTATAAAGATAGGACTAAATCTTTGTTCTCAAAGGGCTCATAACACTAAAAGATTTATCATGTCTGGCATACATGAAATACTCAATAAAAGTTTAGTCACCCATAAAAGGTAATTTTTCTTATATAACCATATGGTATAGCTTTATGTCTTCCCAACTCTTTGACATAGTTCTATGACAAAAATGATAGAGAAGCTATGGTATGAAAAAGTAGAATTAATTTCTTGGACTTTGAACTTCTGGCAATTATTTATTTAAAATGTAGACTTGATCCTAGAAATAAACCAAGCATATCTTTCATGGTAAACTATTATTTAGTAAAAAAAAAAAATTATTTACTCATTGTGATTGAGTCTTTATATAAATGTCTTTATATAGTTGCCTCAGAATTCTGTACTCAGTATTAAAACAATTGGAAACAGAAAGGACAGAGATATAGCAGTTGACACTATTATGGCTGATGGTGGAGTCAGAAGAAATATAAAAGACACTCAACCAAAGAAAGATGGTTCTACATTCCCTGGTAGCTTCTAGAGGCACCTCAATATCACAAACTGTGCATAAAAATAACTGATGCCACTAGAACAAGTGTCCAAGTCATCAAGAAGGTATGAAACAAAGAGCAGCATTTTTTGTTTAGTAAGACAGGGCATTGGTGGGAATTTTTGAAGGCTTTCTAACAAGAATGATTCCAATAGCATCTTGCCTAAAGGAGCAAGCATTATCTTTTTTTAAAATTTATTATTATTATATATATTTTTACAAATAGTTTTTTGTCAAGTTGGTTTCCATATTACACCCAATGCTCATCCCCACATGGGCTCCTCCATGCCCATCACCCCCCTCCCCTCCACATCCATCAGTTCTCAGTTTGTTCTCAGCAGAGAGTCTCTCATGGTTTGCCTCTCTCCCTCTCCCCCCCTATTTCCCCCCTTCTTCTCCTCCGGGGTCCTCCGTTAAGTCCCTCCTAATCCTTCTATACGTGCAAACATATGGTATCTGTCCCTCTCTGCCTGACTTATTTCACTCAGCATAACACCCTCAAGTTCCATCCATGTTGCTACACATGGCCAGATTTCATTTTTTCTCATTGCCATGTAGTATTCCATGGTATAGATAAACCACATCTTCTTGATCCATTCGTCCGTTGATGGACGCTTAGGCTCTTTCCATGTTTTGGCTATTGTTGAGAGTGCTGCTATGAACATTGGGGTACATGTGCTCCTATGCATCAGCATTCCTATATCCCTTAGGTAAATTCCTAGCAGTGCTATTGCTGGGTCATAGGGGAATTCTATTAATGTTTTGAGGAACCTCCACACTGTTTTCCAGAGGGGCTGTACCAGTTTACAATCCCACCAACGGTGTAGGAGGGTGCCCATTTCTCCACATCCTTGCCAACATCTAGAGTCCTCTGATTTGGAGCAAGCATTATCTTAAGAAAAATCAGCACTTTCTGACTTCTCTTTCCTCAAAAAGATGTTATGATATTTGAGTTTCTATCCTTTTGTTATTCAGAAATGGTAATCAATCAGCATTAAGGCCTTGAGAAAACAATCAGAGCTGATGAGCCTTGGGTTCCTTTGCTATTTCGTTTTGGGAACTCTTTCCTAGCAATATTTCAATTTACCAAGAAGAGGCTTTCAGACATTTTGCCCTTTTAATATGGGGATATGGGAACTTCATACTGACATTATGCCATTTCTTTTGCTTTTCTTTTGGGGGCTTTTATTAATTCTTGAAACCACTGGGAGCCTAAATATACCCTCAAGCTCCACATTTTACACTTAGAAAAATTGGATAATTATTTCTAGAGTTCTGGTAATTCACATTCATGAGCAAATGCAGATAGCTTGGGGAAATTACATAGGTTGAAAATGAATAGAAGATTAAAAATTTCATTATGGGTTATAAAGATATTCAAGAGGAAACATGAACTTCAGAGGCAAACCGACACATTTTTTTAGAGAATATACAACACTAAATCGTAACCTCAAATCAAACACAAACAATGACAATCAAATTCAAAGGACAGGTTGTGTTTTCATGCAAGCTCAAGATGCTCACGTGCAAAAAGGGAAATGAGAAAAAGGTTTTAAACTCCCAGTGGTTGGGGCCTAGGTGGCTTAGTCAGGTTAAGCTTCCAACTCTTTAAAAAAAAAATTTTTTTAATGTTTATTTTGGAGAGAGATAGAGTGTGAGCAGGGGAGAGGCACACACACACACACACACACACACACACACACACACACACACACAGAATCCAAAGCAGGCTCTAGGCTCTGAGTTGTCAGCACAGAGCCTGATATGGGGCTTGAACCCACCACCCGTGAAATCATGACCTGAGCTGAAGTCAGATGCTCAACCATCTGAGCCACCCAGGTGCCCCAAGCCTCCAACTCTTGATATGGGTTCAGGTCATGATCTGAGGATCATGGGATCGAGCCCCATGACAGGCTCTGTACTGAGCATGGAGCCTGCTTGGGATTTTCTCTCTCCCTCTCCTTCTGCTCCTCCCCTACTCTCTCTCTCAAAATAAATAAAATAAACATTAAAAGAAAAAACCAAACCTCTCCTAGTGGCAGTTTCTTCTGAACAGCTTCAAGGCTTAAAAAGAATAAGATCTAGCCGTTATGATTTATGATTTTATAATTTTACAAATTGAAAGACTTTCATTTTAAACTTCGAATGGTATGACTTAATTATATAATGATGGGGTAATATTTCTTAAGTTTCTTAACAGGGATGTCTAATATTTCCATACATGCACAGTTACTCATGCTTCTCTGTGCATTATCTGTGAATATTGCCCTTCTCCTGTTACTCTGATTACTCCTATATTTCTTTCACCAGTATTATTTTGTTTTCCTGTATTTAAATGGAAGTATTCTACAAAGTTTGGGTCTAAATCATCTGCTCCCCCCTCCCCTCCATGTTATGCAGTGAAATCTTCATTCTTGAAAGCTTTCTGTATCTCTTTCCTCTATATGAACAACACATACATGTATAACACCCCCCCACACACACACACACCTTTGACCTCTTAGTTAAGCTCCTCTTAGTTCTCAGTAGTAACACTACCTCTTAGTTCTCAATCCCCATTGAACATTGCCTCCTATAGATGGAAAGGGAAGGATGAAAGCATTGTTAGGAATCATCTACTTGAATCTTTCCAAACCCAAGTTCTCTAGCTCCTGCTTGAGTTCCTCCAGTGAGAGAACTTTTGTGTCTAATAGATACATGTTTGAATTTCAGCTCATTACTTACAAACTCAGTCACTTAGAATAAGTTATTCTAAGGCTTTTTCCAGCCTTAGTTTCCTCATCCCTCATGGGGAATGAGAATAGTAACACTATCTACCATACAGATTCTTGGCTAGCATCCGGTATGACAGAAGTCCTCAATATATTAGCTGTTCCTGTTTTGCCTTTCTTTTGTCAGTGCTTATTGTTTACAACTACTATCTTCATTTAATTTTTTGTGTCTTACTCTTATTTTGTTCCTATATTCTAAATTTCTTAAAGGCAGAAATGGTGTATTATTCATGTTTTTACACAACACATCAGGATTTACCAAGGGCAATTCCGCAGACAAATACTGAACTGTGGCAAAATTTATTCTAGTCTTTAGTTAAATGAAAAAGATATAAAAGTTAATTTCCTTAAATCTGATGATACAAAATTTCAGAAAATCTGTAATTTATTTTGAGACAAACTTTTCTGTTATCAAAATCTCTTATTTTAAAAATGAAATGATGTTGAGATTAGATAGTTATTGCTTCCAATTTTAGTCTTTACTTAGATAAATAAAGAGGTGGCAATCTCTTGTCATTCTCCATTGTTTAATGAAAAGAAGACTAGCTTATAAAATTAAAAAGAGTCTAGGATGGTGCCTTACATGTAGTTTGCTCTCAGCTGATGTCAGTTGATACCTAGGTTTCTTAGTGCTTACTTGATGGTCATTTTGCTTCTCCTATTGCCTCCACTAGAGATCAGAGATGAGAAATACAGGATGTGAAGCAAAAAGTAAAATGTTCATTACCTCCATTTAAAAGAGTTGGTTGGAAAATTGAAAGATGAGAAAAGAAAAAAAAAACCTGACTAACAAGCATATTTTGGAATTACCTGTGTATTTCTTTTCTTTAAAAAAAATTTTTTTAAATGTCTTTATATTTGAGAGAGAAAGAGACAGAGCATGAGTGGGGGAGGGACAGAGAGAGAGAGGGAGACACAGAATCTGAAGCAGACTCCAGGTTCTGAGCTGTCAGAGCACAAATTGAGAATATGCATTTTTTTCTTAAGGGTTTATTTTACCAAAAGTTACTGAATGGTCACAGCTAACTTATAAAAGATTAAGTCATCCTAATCACATCCTTATCACAGGATAAGTGCAATCATTTTCCCAGGCACTACTGATTTCCATAGATCAGAAGTCCAAAAATGACTGGATAAAGTTTTGACTTTTCAAAGGTTGACAGTCCCTCCCAATCAAGACATATTCTTGAATGCCTTTTATAGACCAGACATTGTTAAGCTACTTATGCTTCCGTGATGGTCAATATTAATAAAGAAAAACAAAAAACTCAGAAAATTTGAGTTGCATATAAATTGTCATTTGTTCAGACAGACTATGTCTGTCTCCATTTCTCACCTTAGGATGACAACTGCACTTTCCATGTTCATTGCTATATTTGAAAGTCTGACCCCAAAGTCAAATTTTCCATCAAAAATACAAAGCACGTATGTGTTCTTTCTCACTCTCCTTCTCTTTTACAATTCCTTCCTTTTTCTCTTCTTCCCTCCCTCCCTTGTTTACTTCTTTTTATTTTCGCCATCAGAATGTGTAAATCCACTTCTTCCAGAATGATTTTCTTATTTTTATTTGTTTGTCAAGGGACTGAACATAAACTTTGAAGTGTATATTTCATGTCAGTAGAAATACTCACAGTTATAGTTTCCCTTAAATCAACCCCAATGACATATACCTTTGATATGTGAATGAATAATAATAATGAATAATGAATAAAAATCTATCCTCAACCCAGGCCCACATCCTTGTAGCATATAGATTGGACTGGAGGACAGAAGTGGCCAATGCTCACTAGCATGTATACAAGTTGCAGATTTCAGAGCAGTTACTTTCTTCTTCAATACTATTTGAAAAAAGTAGAAAAGGAAATGATCCAGGAGAGATACTGTTTTGAATTATTGTTTCAGGCTAAAAACTAATCAGAAATTTTTCAAAGCAGACGAAGACATAATGGATTCAGTTAGATATGGATTTTGGTAATTAACTTAATTCTTGATTAAAACTATATCTGATATCTCATTTTCACAGTTTGTGGAAAACTGACTTTTTCCTCTCTTTCGGGTAATGAGTTATCATCAAGTATTGGCAATTTATATCACGAAACACATGAGTTCATTCTTTCTTGGCATACTTATTTTGTGTGACTATCTTTTTGCCTTGAGAACTATCACTGATTCATCATGCTAGGGTTTTATTGTTTGTGGTGTAAAAGCTATGTCAAACTCTGATTCAAGATCTAATTTTTCCTTGAGTTAATGCTGCTGCTTTTTTTGTTTTTACTGTCTTGACATGATAACAGATTTTTAAAATTTATAATCAAAAGTGAACTATTACCTTGCGTTCAACCAACACGTTGACTTCAATTTATAATATTTTATGAAAATATTTATGTATGTTAATAATATTTGATATCATTCACTGCTAAAAAATATTTTCTCTTAGTGGTAATGTAAAATAATCAAAATTAGAGTCTGCAACAATGAAAAAATCTGCCCATTTAGTATCCTTTTGGTTTGGATCCTGAAACCTGTTTAACTGAAAGTCAGAGTGATAGTCACAGCCAAGGCAAAACCAGATACCGTACTAGTAGATATGATAAAGATGTTTATGTAACTTCCTGAAAACTGATAAAATGTATTTTATGTTTGGCACAATTAATTTTGGAAATTATAAAAACTTAGTCTAAACAAATATATTTCTCATTAGGGCTTGCTTCCTAAACCCTTCCAAAGATTAACAACTTATTCTCTATGTGGAAAAATAAAAAAAATGTAGTCAATCAATTACATTGTTCTACCAATTTGATTGGTATTTCTCTTTTAATTCCATTCAAATAAAATTTCTTAAGTGATAAATCAGTTCTTACACTCTTATTCTGATGTTTTCTTCTTAAGTGATAAAAAACAGTCTTCTCAGAATTTGTAAAAGTTAATACAGTCTTCTTCCCAGAGAACTGGAGAATAAAGTGGGGGTAGTTTTGAGTGCTGTTTGCTAATTGTTACTCAGTTTATGGTACTCTTTCAGAAAGTGCTGGAAAAGTGAATCAGTGGTCAGTTTCTAAATCCAACGAGCCTTTTCCTAGCCCTTGAAACTTCCTCCTTTGTGAGCATCTCTGAATGTAAAGTAGAATTCATTAACAGAGTTGATTGTACACAACAGTCTTCATGTCTTCGTTAAAAATCTTTCCTAGGCTTTTGTCATGTATTGGTAAATTTGAAAACAACCACAAAATTAGATTTATACTTTTAGAATAGAAAACTCTTTTATGTATTTTTAGGGTGAGGAAGCACAGGAAGATTATGATGACACTGATTTTCAAAAACTTAAGTTGGCTCCAGAAGATCCTAAGTTAACCACTAAAATTAATTGCAATCGAAGAGTCCATCAGATATTCTGGTGACCTTTCATTCCAATGAGGTAAAACATTGACAACTCCTGGCACTGCCAGAGTCAGACTTGTTTTGGTGATAACTCAGTTGTAGAAATGACATGTCAAAGTTAGAGGAGAGGTTGTGGTTTCTAGGTCTCAGACTCAGTACATTTAATGAAAGACCAAGGGCCAACCTCAGTTGATTTTTCAAAATTATATATTGGGTGATTGCAGTTGAATGATTTTGAAATTGCTTGGTTTCCTCTCTTATTCACTGTTAGTTCTGCTTACATCCAGATAAGAATAGAACTGTTTTCTCATCCAATGAAAGTCTTGCCAATAGATAGTAGTTCTGAAAATGTGGAATTTGCAACACTTATTTCAATTTCAAATGTGAAGAAGATGATTAAGATCAACTCATACATTCACCACAGTGTTGGTAATTTAGAGTAATTGGTCTTGAATTATCCAATAGATTACTTACCACAAATGTGGAGTCAATAATGTGTATGACAATACCCTTAACATATAACAACATGACAGTTTGTGATAGCTTTTTATACTGTTAAAAGTAATAGAGGATTTCCACAGAAAACTTGGAAAATATTGAAGAAGGTAAGAAGAAGTTAAAAGCTACTAAAAATAAAGTAATGTTGGTTAACCTTTAAAAAATACTTTTTCACTCTTTTTTTGGGAGTGTGTATATGTATCTGAAGAGTGAAAAAACAGTTATTTTTATTACAAGTTTTAGTCTCCTCTTTTACTTAATATTATGTCTTGAAAATTTCTGTCTTAAATATTCTTTGAAATTATGATTTTAATGACTATTATATTCCATTTTATGAATGGCCATAATTTGTTTAGCTACTCTCAAATTTTCAGACATATGGTTTATATATGATTTCTTGCTTATTTATAACTATCTTCCACATTTAAAAAATCTTTCTTTGATTATTTGCTTAAGATTTCAAGAAATGGGATAATAGCTTGAAAGACTTTGAGACTTTTTAAAGATTTTGATATTTCAGTCCAATCTATTCTTCAAAAAGTTGTATCCTTTTATATTCATGCCAGCAGATTTTGATATTATTTTTCTCATATCACTACAGTGTTTTACCCAGTATTATATTATATGTATCATATTTTTAATTTGAACACTATGTTTTCTCTGTTTAAATATCCATTTTTTGAAAATCTTAGAATGTATTTATTACTCATTTGTGTTCCTTTTGAATGACTGATCTGCTCATGTCCTTTGCTCATTTTATATTAAGATGTTTCTAATTCATTTTTCTGGGTTGTTTATGTATTGAGGATGTCAATCTTTTTGTATTAAATTTATTCCCCATATGCCACTTGATTTTTAATTCAATTTGTGATATTTTCCTTTGCTCTTATGTTGAGAAGATAATTTTCCATCTAGACATTAAATATCCAACTATGTTTCCTTATAACACTCTTTGATTTAATTTATTTGGTATTTAATTCTTAACTGAGAAATTATTTTAGTATAAAATATAAGATCCTATTTGATTTTCCTTACTCTCACCCAAAATAAAGGTTTCTCAACACATACATATACATAAATATTTTTTCTTCCAGTATATTTTATAATCTGTTCCAGAGCAACTTACTCTACTTCATTATCTATTGATTCTTATACTGCATCAATATGTTATAATGACTTTTAAAGTACATTTTAACATATGGTAAAGCAGCCTTTTTTGCCCCATTACTTTCTTCCCTAATTTTTATTTAATCACACTTATTTTTCTTTCAGATGAATTTGAGAATTATTTTGCATGTTTAAAAAAGTGCCAGGATGCCTGGGTGGCTCAGTCAGTTGAGTGTCCAGCTTGATTTCAGCTCAGGTCATGATCCTAGGGTTGAGGGTTCAAACCCCACGTCAGGCTTTGTGCTGAGTGTGAAGCCTGCTTAGGGCTATCTCTCTCTCACTCTCTCTCTTTCTCTCTCTCACTCTCTCTCTCCTCTCCCCCTCACCACTTTCCCCAGCTGATGTGTGTGTTCTCTCTCTTTCTAAACTAAAAAAATAAATTAAAAAGTGCCAATGAGACAGTGATTGAGATTGCTTTAATCTTGACAGAATATTAATTTAATGAGTTGATATTTTACTATTACAGAACATGATCTATCTACATTTCTACTTATATAAATTATCTTTCATGGCTCTCAACATGTATGTCTACATATTTTTAAATTAATATTGTGAATTATAAATTTTAAATACAACTTGCTCATACAATATGTTGAAAAGCTCTTGCCTTTTCTGATTGATATAATCTGTAGAGATTTTACTTAACCTCACTATTTTCAATTGTTTCTTAGACAGTTTTCTCAAACCACTGCATAGAATAGACATGTGGCTGTGCAATATGTATTTTTTTCAGGCAAATATTGACGTTGCCTTTAAATTTAAGTATAAATGTCATTATGCCTTTTATTTCTTTTTCACTTCTCATTTCATTGAATAGAACTTGCAGGAAAATGTTGATAAATTATGATATTCTTGAATCTAATGATAACACCTGCTTTATTTTACCATCAGATACGATGTTAGCATGTTGATTTAAGTTGCAATTTTTTTATTACTTCAAGAAAATATTCAATTCAAGTTTTTTGAAGCCTTTGATTTTATTAAGAATTGGCATTGGAAATCTTACATAACACCTTTTTGGGAAAATGAAATTGGATTATAATTAGTAAGCCTAACATAAAACCATCAGTCAAAGGAGAAATGTGTGTAGAGTCCACCTCAAATATCACAGCAGGACAAAGAGTGAAATTACAGCTAACAGGCACAAAGTTGTAACTGTTTCAATCCATCCTCTTTGCTCCTTAACACCATGTGCATTTTTCTACACATATTTGAACTTCCACACAACACACTACATTGCTACCTTACAAGATGCAGCCTTCCATCATAGAAAAGGTTTTTCCCTCTTCTCAGAGTGAGGAGTCACATCATCTTCGTAGTTACTGTGCAAATCTATGCCTATATCAATTACTCCATAATTTCAGTTCCAGTCTCACCTAAAGACTAAATTATAAAAATTTCCCCTCACAAACTTGTATAAATAATAAGGGGAAGAAGGAGTTAGAAGGAGAAAGTAGTTAGTACATGTAAATAAATATATATGTATAACAGAAAGAGAAAATATGCAAAACTGTTATATACGTTGAAGTACTTAGGAGTGAAATAAATTGATATTTGTGACCATTTTTAAGTGATTTAGCTAAAAACATATAGTTGAAGCAAATTGAAAAAGTATCACCAATTGCTGATAGTTGCTATGTGATTTTTTATTGTATTTCACTGTTTTATGTATGTTTGAAACTTTCATCACAAACTTTAAAATTTATATTTGCAATAGAAATTAAATTGTTATTTTAATTGATATATTTTGCTCTTTTCTAATACCTTGATGTGTGCTTTCCATTTCTTATGTTCTCTTATTTCCTTTATATGCTCTCTTTTGCATTGTGTAATATGTTTTATCTTATATCTAGTACTTCATGAGATTTTTATCCAATATCATCTTTTTAATATTTTAAAATACTTTATCTAGTATAAAATCATCAATTAAAAAAGTCAAGAGTATTAAGGTGTCCACTTAGCTGAACCACTGCATAGAATAGACACATGGCTGTATAAGGATTAGTGGAGATGAGGATAAGAGCCTGTCTTCTCTAAGTGCTGAAGTTCCTATGTACGTTTCCTTCATTGAATGCTCACTGCATTTAAACAGATATTAGTACACTTGCCATTGATTAGAAATAATGATTTAAATAAGATCATGCTTATTTTCTTTATGGAAGTCATGTCACTCTCCTAATCCTATGTCCACTTTCTTCTTGAGGGTTCCTGAATATTTCACATACAGTATTAGAGTCTATTGTAGATTTCCTGTAGCAATGGCCATTATTACTGCTCCCAGTTTTGAAAATATTAGCCTATACCACATCTGCCAATTTTGAGGTGTTCTTAAAGTTGAGGAAATATTTGTTTTCAACCAATGTTATGATTTATTGAGCTTCTCCAATGTACTTGGCTGTTTCAGTTTTTATATTCCTTTCCTTGAAGAAATCGAGGTAAATTCTCAATTGTGGACGTATGAAACATTCAATAGGGAACTCATAATACTTTTCTTAATCAACTGTGAACCAATGACCCAAGAAAAGGCACAGGTACATGACTTTCTCCTAACTCATGGACAGTTATCAGTTATCCTCCTCCTTAAGGGGGTTGGGAAACCTTCTTCTTCTTCTTCTTCTCCTTCTTCTTCTTCTTCTCCTCCTCCTCCTCCTCCTCCTCCTCCTCCTCCTCCTCCTCCTCCTCCTTCTCCTTCTTCTTCTTCATGATTATTTTGGAGAGAGAGATAGTGTGTGTGTGTGTGTGTGTGTGTGTGTGTGTGTGTGTGTGTATGCGGGGGTTGGGGCACAGAGAGTAAGGGGCAGACAGAGAATCCCAAGTAGGCTCCACACTATCAGTGCAGACTCAGATGCAGGGCTCCATCCCACAAACGGTGAGATCATGACCTAAGCTGAAATCAAGAGTTGGACGCTCAACTGACACAGCTACACCATTTCTTGTCTCTTTTCTGTGTGTTTTAACTTTAGTTACCTAGTATTGACTCCTAGTCCCAAAGCCTTCTTTACTCTTTCTCTGATAAGACCCGATATGTTCTCGTGTAAATAGTAGTCCTAGGTGCTTGCCATGATCCTGTGACAATTCCAAATTTTCACTCAGGTTAGAATACCCTCACTCAGATTGTTATTAGATTTGTTCACTGCCTAACCTCACTCCCTCTTCCATCTGTTAAATGATCCCTTACTTCATGTAGGTGACGTTACTAAAAGATAAAAAGACAATTCACAGAGAATATTCTTACCACTTTTACTGAGGAGTTCGATAGTTAATAAAAATACCCTCTGCATATTTATCTCAAACTTCTATTAGGATAGGAGATTCACTCTGGTAACTTTTCTTTTAAAAATCATTTACGGTTGAAGATTTCTCTGGAGAGCAAAGTAACATTAGAATTTTCTGACTACTGAACAGTTAATTATTTATCCAGTGGATACATGAAAAACAAAACAAAACCAAATCAACCCACATTGTTCCTATTAGTTGATATGTATCCAAGGAATCCAAACTAAGAACAATAACTAAGCAAGTAGTAATAGAAACTTGTTAATGTTACTGAAAATTATATGTGTTCTATATTCAAATTGAAGTTATTTTTATATTACCCCTGTACCCATTCATTAGACTATTTAGTTTAGTCAATAGTGAATGTCACAGTGAACAAGAAATTTCTTAAAATTCTCTTTTCAGGGATCATTTTGGAGGATGAGAAAAAGGAAAGCCTAAAGCTAATTCACAGAATGTTGATATGATCATTTCCCCTGAGAAAAGAAGTAAAGTTTGTGGTTAGGCTTAAATATTGAGCGTGGTATGGTCACTGAAACCTGTCTATAGGATAAATTTATTGTTATTCTGAGTCCCTAGGTAAGATAAAATTGAGTCAGTATAACCCTCACTTCCTGGACTAGGTCTTAGGCACAGATAAACCAAGGAAAGATTAAACCTTTGTTTCTGAAGAAATACTAAATTTGGGGAGCAGGTCTGTCCTCCTAAGAGCAGGTCTCTCCTCAGTGAATAAGAGGAGGAAGGAAGTGGCATTATAAAAGGGCAGAGTGCTAGCTGTAGGATAGGCTTTTACTGGGCATGTTTTGCCAGTTTATCTGATACCTTAAGAATGAATTCTCAAAGACTGAGTGAAAAAACAAAATGCAGAGCAGCTCAGTGCAATCACTGCATGGTCCATAGAGATTGGGTCATTAATACTACATTTGTCATCAGCCCCAATTATCCTGGCAGAGAATGCCTAAAAAATGAAAACATACTGTCTGTCACTGAACAAGAGGAAGGAAAATAAGGAGACAGATGACCACTGCCATTTATTTTCTTTTATAATCCATGGCATTCAGTTCCAAGTTGAACTAAGTTGATGGTCTAGCAAAGATTTACTTAAAATATTTCCTGATTCCTCAAGCTTGTCCAGGAGCCACTCTGCAAGCTATTGTCTTCCTGGGCTTTTATGCTTAGCCCTCCTGTAAGACTGTAGAATCTCTGAGTACAGCCAGGTCTTGCTGAACTTCTCTAAATCTTCATATGAGGTATCTATTACGTAAGCCCAGTAAAAGGACAATCGGATTTCCATGGTCTTATTTTCAAGTCAGGTGAAATTCAGTTTTGTAAGACACTTGAAGTCTATAGAAATAATCAAATAAAATATAAAACAAAGCTATTTATATTGATAAGCTTTCATATAACAAATGCAATAAATAGTGATCAATATGTGGTTTGGAGACCAAGAACAATTGAATCAGTAAGTGGTTATTGTCATTTAGAAGGATGGAAATGTAATGTAAAAGGAATACACAAATAAAAAAAAAAAGAAAAGAAAAAGAAAAGGAAATCCCTAAAACCCGAACCCAAAAAACTCCCAAACAAACAACAAAAACCTCAACAACAAACCAATAGACCACAAAACATCCCCTAACCAAATACATATAATGTAGCTTTGAGGTTACTATTGCTTTTTCCCTCCTCCTTAACACTATGATAGTGGTAGATAGTTCTTAAAGTTCTGAGTGTGATAGTATTTCTTTAGAGTTGGGATGAAAAAGTTAAGACAGGATTCAGCTAATGTTTGGAGACTTTGCTCTGCAGAAGATTTAGCAACTGTTCAAAAGTAAAACCAAAGCAGATATTGGAGTTTATTTTTTAAAGTCAAAAATGGTTATTATTTAATAGTTATTTGTTTCAATTTTTTATTTAATTTTAAAGTGAATATTTATTGGGTATCCATGAGCCAGACACTGTTTCTTTTTTCTTTTCAAATTTTTATATAAATTCTAGTTAGTTAACATATGATGGAGTTTAGACTGTACGTATGTTCAAACATCAAACTTTGTATTGTTCAATAAGACCCAAGAGAAAAATATCCTGAATTATTAAAATTGTTTGCCTTGATAGTTGAATAACCATACTTAGAACTCCTTTTTCTCTGAATTAATTTTAGAAGAGGCAAATCAATGAGAATGACTCTCCTTTTATTACACCCATCATTTTATTTAGGTGGCTTTAGGTTTGAGGTCATGTGAAATCCAACTCAGTTTTGATGAACAAAAGATGGGAGTTTTACTCCACAAGTTAGAAATCTTTTTTTTTTTTTTTTAATGTTTATTTATTTTGAGGGAGAGAGAGACAGAGTGCAAGCAGGAGAGGGGAAAAGAGAGAGGGAGACACAGAATCCGAAGCAGGCTCCAGGTTCCGAGCTGTCAGCACAGAGCCCACTGAGGGTCTTGAACCCACAAACTGTGAGATCATGACCCAAGGCAAAGTAGGATGCTTAATCAGCTGAACCACCCAAGTACCCCCACAAGCTAGAAATCTTGACAGACTGGGGCTCCTGCTTTGGTTGTTATATCCAGCCTGATGGAACTATAGTCTGACTCAGCCTTCCTATTTTAATCCTCACCAGGATGAGAAAAATGGGGAATTTTTCAGTTTAGCCATGGTTCAGGAGGAAACTTTAATATCATCCTCCAAGTGGAAATATGTCCAGACCTGTGACAATCTTCCATGAAGGTGGGCACCCAATGAATATGTCTTTATCTTTCAAATGCATGACATTAAAAAGTTTTGGTATCAGTTGAATCATGTGAAAGGCTTAGGTATTGGAATAGGCTATCAATTATTGGCATTAGTCTGTAAAAAATATTTTGCAAGAGTCAGTGTCAGTATGTTACTGTGTACATACTCTTTGCAAGGAGATCAGGTGGTAAAATAGAAAGTCAACCAGACTTAGAGTCACGAAAAACAGATTTCAAATGTCTTGTGGAAGGGTTCCTGATAAAAGAAAATATTTCCCCCCCAATGGAACTGTATCAACTGCTGTTCTTGGTCTTGTTAATATTGGGTTTGTAAAAGTGAAATCTTTTTTCTCTGACTGGAAGAATCAGTTTTTATTTTATGATTAAGTTTCAGTTTTGCTCTTCTTTGTTTATTCAGATATTATATATCTCTTAACATTTTTTAAAGTTTAGTTTTTATTTTAATCAAGGTTAAATAGGATTATTATCTAAAGAATCAAGTATTCTGCAGTGCTTATGAAAAAGAGCAGATCCCTGAATGCTTCACCTTCCTGACTCAAAGTTTTTCCAGAGGCAACTACTTCCAACTCTTTTGGCTCATTATTTTGGTACTATCCATAGCTCCAAAACACACACTGTTACTTCTTCAGTTTTCCATTTCAGGCATTATTCATTGCTTACCTAACATGGAAGATGAGGATTTAGTTCTTTTCTCTGCCCAATGTCCTCAAATACTCAGAGTTCTATACTTATCTTCCTATATTAGGACTTACACCTTTGTTTTGATTGGCTAACTTCTTCTGTAGCTTTGAAGTGTGTGGATGGTTATTTTTTTGAGGTCCTGTAGTTCTAAAAATGTTCTATTCTATTCCCACAATTATTTTATAATTTTTATGTGTATATAATTTCATACTGAAGATCATTTCTCAAAATTTTCTTCAGTCTTTTCTTTTTCTTGTTCTATTGACTTATCTTCAAGTTCATTGGTTTACCGGTTCTTTCTTTCTTTCTTTCTTTCTTTCTTTCTTTCTTTCTTTCTTTCTTTCTTTCTGTATTTAATTTGCTGTTATCCTATAACTTAAAACATTTTAGATATTTTAATTTTAAACTTTAGTTAAAAAAATCTTACATTTATTTTGAAATTATTCACTCATGCTTTCTTTTTTTGTCAAATAAAAATATTTATAAAGTTATTTAAAAACCCTTGGCTGTTAATTCCATTATCCAGGTCATCTAGTCATCTCATTCTATTGACTGTGTTACATTATCCTTCTAAGGCATGTCTATTAATTCATTTTGCATATTGAATATTGTGGATGATGGTGTAGAAACCTGATTATATGCTAAAGAAGTTTGGCTGATTACCCTGATCTTATGGATCCTTGGTTCTAAACTTTGATGGGTTGGTTTTATTTTGGTTTTGTCTTTTGTCTAAAGGTTCAATCCTTAGTTCTGAGATACGGCCTTTAATTCTAAAGTGTAGCTCCTCTGACCTTTTAGTAGGAATGAAGGACCTGATCTTCATTTCTGTGCCCATGCTACTAGGCAGCTGCTGAAATCTCTACTCAGTTCTAATCCTTGCACAGCTGCTGCTTTCTGCTGGATTCCTTGGAGTCCTGTTCTTTGCATGTTAGTTCATGAGTTGGTAACAACTTGAGGACATTTGACCTTTATCCCCTGTAAGTTTTTGTGACTCCTCTGTAGCTCTCTCCTTTCTGGGATTCCGCTTCCACCCACTTTCCCACCACTCTGCTAGCCCCAAACATTGACCTCTGACTCCATTGGGACGTTTATGTTTGGGCTCCATTCCTGTGCACCTGGGAAGTACTGTCAGTGACAGTTAGAAAGCACGATAAATAAAAGTCTGTTAAATGTAAATAGAATCAGTGTCCTTCCCTTCTTCCAAGGCTCATATCTCCTTATCTTGCCTGCTTTTCATTGCTCTCTAGCGGCTTCAGAAATTTGTTTCACATTTTGTCCAAAACATTTATGTTTTTATAATAGTTATTGGCAGGATGGTACATCAGACATAAGCTACATTGCTATAACCTAAAGTTAATGAAGGTTTTCGAGTAGTGGAATGGACACATTCACAAAACAGAAACAATACTAATACTGGATATTAAATATTACTGGTGCTGAAAGATCCTTTGCCATCTATGATGGATAGTTCTTACTTTTATTGGGTCTCTCCCACTTTCTCTTTGCAAATCTTACTCTTCTTCTCCAGTTCCAGTCAACCTAGCCTCTCCCTCCCAGTTTTCCATGTGTAAATTAAAAATTTCCCCTACTTTACATTTAGCTATTGACTCTGTAAGCCAGGACACGGAATGTGGTCTCTTTATTGACTTCCAGATGAACTCCAATTATTAAAAGCTTTTTGTGATTTTTGTTGCTGTTGTTGAATATACTTTATCAAAATTTTTTGGTTATGGAGAGCTGTTATTCTTCTATGCACAGAGTTTCCATTCAAATATCCTCATGTGAAGTTTTCATCTTCCAAAGTGCCTCCTCCTTGTTGTTAGCAGGCATTCTCACTTCTTCTGAATACTCTGTCTTCAGGGCACCGCCCCTGCCTCTCATATTTTTTCCTCATTTCTCTGCTACATTTATTTTTCATAGAAGATCAGGAAATTTTCTTTGATTGGTTGAGGATTCCTCTGGCTTCTTACCCTCAGTACTCAGTGGTTCACCAAAGTATTCTTCTGAACACATAGGTGCTTATCCTAAGACATATGGTGAGCTCATATTTCTCTGTCCTGTCATACAGTAGTGTTTTGTTCTCCTTCTTTCAATCTTTGCTTTCACAGATTATCCTGGGCCTTGCTTGTATTGTATTGTGGTGTAGTGTAGTATATTTAATTATTTTTATATGTAAAAGTGGCCCATAACTTTCTCTAAACAAAAAGGTCATTTCTACCCTTTACAAGAGATTTGCAAATATGTTTGTGGTGCTTTGGTGTTTGTGGATCAGTGAGTTGATTTTGGTGAATTATCACAGAGCCATTGATAACCCTAAGGTCCATTTTAGCTTGGGATCATATTATTCTGTGACTCACCAGTGTGAAATAGAAGTAAGTAGGCTTTATTTCTATTCTTGGCTATGTAGCTGTTAAACACTAGGTCACAAAATCATGTGCTTTCTAATGACTTATTGTTCATACCAGAGAATAATTATACTGACTTTTCTTTTTCATTCTGGTTTCTTGCTCATCAGTGGTTAGTGATTGTTCCATCTTTATGTGTAATAATAAGGGAGACTGTGTGCAAAATGGGAGCAAAGAGTTCATGCATTGGTGGGAAATCTTTGCCTTGGCTACCAGTAACTAGGAATAAGGAGAGAACAGCAGTTAGGTTGCCATGAGACCAAGGTTGATCATCCTGAGATTCAGGTTAATTGTCACTATGGTTTTCTCAGAGTTGGTTAAGGCATTTCTCAGTCACCATAAACTTAGACTGTTTTGTCTACTTTGGTAGAAAACAAACACACAATATGGATTTGGTTGCTTTGTTTTATTCTCCTTTTGTTTTAGGAGAGAAGCAACCTATTCAGGGAGCTAAAATGTCCATATAGCAAATAGATGCAATAAAGAGCAATGCAAGGATGCAGACCCATTTTGTTATTTCTAAACCTGGTTGGTATCAGGAATAGTATGAAAGAACGTCTTTAAGTTATTGTGAATAATGAAGATGAAGGACATTTACACATCAGTTATCTAAGGGACAAGATTTTTGGTTTGTTGGTCATCCAAGAATTAAACTAACAATTATTGTGTACTTACCATGTTCCAGTGCATAATGTGTTTTAGATCTCAATTCATTCTCACAATAACCAATACAATAAGTAGCTTTATTATCTTAATTTACAGATGAGAGATAGGCTGAGGAATACATAAAGTGTTCAAAGTGACATGTTTCATAAGTGGTGGCACTGGCAGTCAAGTCCAGATGGCTTTACTGTAGAACCTACATAGTAGAGTAGAATGGATAACATGTTTAGTTAGTCACCTATTAAAAAAATGGTTGTGGTCAGTTGATTTCTAGATGCCTGCTTCTTTTTTTTTTTTTTATATACTCTCAGATATTCTGAAATTTATTTTCTTTCTTTTTTTTTTTTTTACAAATAGTTTATTGTCAAATTAGTTTCCACATAACACTCAGTGCTCATCCCCAAAGTGCCCTCCTCCATGCCCATCCCCCCCTCCCCCCCACACCCATCAGTCCTCAGTTTTTGTCAGCATTCAAGAGTCTCTCATGGTTTGCCTCTCTCCCTTTCCCCCACCATTTCC
>NW_024081624.1:0-40011 GCF_003009895.1 Hyaena hyaena | reverse complement strand
CTCTGTATAAAGGATTTGAGATATTAGAAAACAAAGGAAGAATGAATTAAGCAGTAGAAAGAGGTTTAAATGCTCTTTAAATGCTCAAAAGAGGTTGCCTTTTTTTTTTTTTAACCAGAGAATGAATCTTGGAGAAAAAGGTAAGATAGGTGCAGATAGTAGCCAACTGCAGCCAAGAACAAATATGTAGAATGACCTGTGATTTCCCAGGGGCTGGAAACATTTTAACTGGGAAGCTGATTCAGTGCAAATGGCCTGCAGCATTTAGCTGTGCCTGCACTGTTTGGATTGAAGCTTGAGTTGTCAGTTAATGCTTTGCTGTATGTGAGAAGAATTCACTTTATTCATTACTCCTTTTAATGCCTTGTATTGCTAGAAATTATTTTCTATTGTCTTCTTTTGTTCTTAACCATATTTTGATTTAGCTTGGTTATAATAGCCAAGGAAATAAGCTATTCTGCAGTTTTTTATTCAGATTTAATATGTCCGTATTATTTGACCTATTATGTTTTTGTTTGTAGACTTCAGGTTAGGCTTCTCAGACGATTAACTTTTCTACTAGAAATCTAAAATATTTTTCATCTAGGACATATGCTAATGAATACAGGAAATAATTGGAAATGTCCATCTTTGTTGTCAGAACAGAAGTCAACAACAGTTGATGATTTTCCCATGAGGTTAATGTAGGATTATTTGTAATTGCATCAGGAATATAGGTGTTCCCAAAAGCAAATGACTACCTTGATTCTACTTAGTTTGCTGTTTCTCTTAAATGGTAGCAGAAGAAGCAGTGGTGGCTCTGTAGATCAAGCAGAGTAAATAGAAAGTTTATGTACACTCAATTCGAGCCAGACTGCCTTGTTTGAAATCCAGCTTTGGTATGCATTAACTGTAGAATCCTGAGCAAGTTATTAAACTTTGATGTTCTCAGTTTCCTTTTATGTAAAATGAGGGTAATAAAAGTAATACTTCATAAGATTGTTGCAATACTTAATATTTAGATAATAAACAAGTATCGCTCTTAAAAGAGTCATCAGCATATTGTATGCACACAATAGCTTTTAGGCATATAGTAGTAATCTAGAAACTGAATAGATGAACTGGATTCCTGTGCCCCCAAACCAGTGTAACTCCAGGTGGATGGATACATTAAAAAATAAGGATGATAAATTCAATATGCCTCCTTTATTGTGACAATATGAGCTCTAATAGATAAATGTCTAGTTAACTCTTTGTTATCTGCAGAAAGTTCAGCTACTTGGATTACCCTCAGCAAATACTTAGTTAGCAAGTAACTTTTAATTCCTGTTAATTTCTTCTTTAGGGCACTGTTAAAGCCAATCATGTAAAGTTAGTAAAAATATCTCCTCCTAAAAGAAATAATAATTTTATTGATTTTTAATTCTGGCTATGGATTTGAGATACCTGGGAAGCTTTTAAATGTAGTCTCAGAAAACTGATTTAATTGACATGGGAATGACTTTAAAGTATGTCCAGGATTGGGAATCAGTAATGGGCATCACAAAGACAAACTTCTGTTAACTCTCCAATATTTGTTCAGACAGCCGAGGGCTTTATCTTAAGGGCTTCTCCTAAGCAATTCTTTTGGGCAGTTTTTTACTGAAGTTGGTACAGGCATCATATTAGCACATGGCAAAGATTTTTTAATTTTCATAATTTTATTTTGTGTATGAAATAAATATCAGTTTTTCAGATATATGATTTAATGGTATTATTGCTTAGGAGTTGACTTAAAGTGAGCTGATTTAAAGAAAAGTATTAAGTGACTAATGACATAGATGGCTGTACTATGCTGGATAGTGTCCCCCCAGATTCATGCCCTCCTCAGAATCTCAAAAATATGACCTCATTTGGAAATAAGGCTGTTGCATATGTCATTAATTAAGATGAGGTCTTACTGGAGGAGGGTGATCATTTAATCCAATAAGGACTTAATCCATTATGTCCTTATAAGAAAAGAGGAAAGAGGAAAAGACAGGTAGATACACAGGAAGGATGCTATGTGATAATGGAGGCAGAGATTGGAAGGATGCATCTGCAAGCCTAGGAATGCCAGGAGTTGACAGGAGCCAACAAACACTAGGAATAGTCAAGGAAGGATTTTCCACAAGAGCTTTCAGAAGGATCATAGCCCTGCCAACAACTTTCTGACTTGTAGCCTCCAGAACTATTAGAGGATAAATTACTGTTGTTTTAAGCCACCCAGTTGTGGTACTTTGTTAAGGCAGCCCTAGGAAATGACTACAAAAACTAGGAAAAATAATGAATTGGGAATATAAATGACTGGAAACACTGCCTTAGGATGAAGCTCAGAGTGTTCAGTGTGGCTTAAAAGCTTCTCTTCCATCTGCTTCTGGTAATTTTGAGGGTTTTTTTTGTTTTGTTTTGTTTTGTTTGTTTGTTTGTTTTTGCCATTTTCCTTTTGCAAGTTATGCTCTAGCTGTAGTGAGATGATAGGTGGCATTCCCTCTTCCTTTATTACCAACCAGCTCTTGTCATCTGTGTAACTCCTCCTTACCCTGCAGATCTCAACTATATATTCTTTTCTCCCCAGAAAGTCTTCCCCAAAACCTAGACTAAGCAAATTCTTCTGTTTTATTTGTCTATAGCTCTCTCTAGTTCTCCTTTCATTATATTCATTGCCCATTATTGTTGACAATTGCTGACTTGCCCATTTTCTTTGCTAGACATAGCTCATATCTATTGTGGTCACTATCATTTCTCCAATACCTGATACAGTGTCTGATATATAGGAGACAATAAATATGTCAAATAAATACTTAATATCCCATGTAAATCCTGGAGAAAAGTGTCTTTCTGATTGCCTTCACAGTGTATTGTTTATCTATACATATTTTATATATGGCCAAATCTGACATTGAAATGTTATTGCCATACTCTTTGCTACTTGTTATCTCTTCTGGTAGACCTTGAGGTAGACCCGGGGATGAAAAGATGACTAGACTGAGTCAAACAATATGGTTTCTCTTCATGGTTCTGCCACTAATTAGCTGTGTGACGTTAAGCAGACTATCATGATCTCTGGTTCTCAGTTTGTTAACTGAAGGAGATGGACCGGTAGTTATTAAAATCCCTTCCAGATCTGAGACCATGTTTCAAGATGGGGCCTTATACCACCTGCCTTAGAATTCTAACAACTGTTTTGGCCAGAATAGAGTCCTTATGAATATGGAAAATTGGTGTTCAATAGCCATCCCACCCTCCTTCTGATGTGCTTCCTGCCCGGCAGAGACTGGAAATCCAGAAGCTACATTACAGAGACTCTCTTGCACTTACTGTAATGAATGTTATTTGGGTTTGGCTGGTTAGATGGGATTTTGAAGGCAGAAGTGAGGTGGGAGCTCCATCTTCTCTAATGCTTTTACTATTTGTACTGCCAAACTCAGTTATGAAGGTTTTTCCCCCCAAGGTAGTTTTAACAGAGGTCTCAGTGTCCAGCCACCAGCTGTGTGGGTGTCAAAACACAGGACATGGCATCCTTTGTGCATCTGTGGGTCACAATGGGCACAGTTAATTCAGGACCTGGCAATAGTTGCAGTGAACCTTTTGATGAAATGCTTTTGTGATTATGGTAAATGGGATATGTTGTGGAGCCCAAGGCTTCCTGACTATAGAAGAGGTAGCAGCTCTTTGGTGGACCTATTCTATGGTGTGGCTTTGATGGGTGAATGTTCAATCTAAAGTCTGTTTCTTCAGCCTTCCCAGAGATATATAAGCTGTTTATTGCTCAGTTTTGAATCTTTTTTTGCTTAAAATGGCTTAAATAGATTTTGTTTTTTATAACTGAATCCTGATATAAAGGTGGACATTTATGGAAATCAATCAAGAACAAAGTAATTTTAATAAGGCTTTATAATTTAATTAGATTATTTTCCATTTGATTCTAACTCTACCATTAATTCAGGACAGAGACTTTACCTGTTAATGGTTCACCTTAGAGTCATTATTAAATAATTTCCAATATCTATTTCCCTCAGAGTGTTTTGCCTTATCACCATGGCATGAATACTCTCAGACAAAGTGATCTCATTCTCTTTGTTTTATTTATATTAGAGCTCACTTGACAGATTCAAACATGAGTAAAATCAAGGTCTGTTACCTGTGCTGAGAGAGAGTTTGGGGAATTCTATCCTTATGAATTATAAGTAAGCAAAAAGTCATTTGTAATCTTCTTCCTGAGCTGAGGAAGTCAAGGCTATCAACCCCACTCTAAAGTATCTCAATCTACAGCATTGTCACTGTGTATTTACGGGCCTGAAGACATTGACTAGTTTAGCTTCTGGGTTTGACATAAAGGGAAAAGGTCCAAATCTTGCATTTGGGTCAAGCCTAAATGACTTCCCAGGTAAATCAGGAAATTATTTGTTAAGAGGTTCAGAGTGTCAGGAGAAAAGCTCTTTGAAAATATAGAGAACAACTTGACAGGACATTTCAGGTTAGAAATTAGGTTTTATAGAAGTCCTCCTGACCCAGCTAATGTGTCCCATGGCTGTGTTTTTTGTTTGTTTGATTGTTTGTTTGTGTTTTGTTTTCTCAGGACATGTGTCTGGTTCCAGGGAATAAAATCCCAGCAAACTAACTTGGCTTTTTACCCAATACAAGTATGAGATTAAATCGCTGAACTTTGAAAATACTGTGTTTATTAGCCCTGGGTGTTGTTCCTGATAAAGACAGGTGCTATGGATGGGGAACAACTTTGTTTAAAATATTTAGCTATTCTTGGGACGCCTGGGTGCCTCAGTCGGTTGAGCCTCCTACTTTGGCTCCGGTCATGATCTCATGGTTCATGAATTCGAGCCCCACATCAGGCTCTCTGCTGTGAGCCTGGAGCCCGCTTTGGATCCTCTGTTTCCCTCACTCTCTGCACCTCCCCCATTCATGCTCTTTCTCTCAAAAATAAACATTAATAAAACATTTAAAAATATTTGGCTACTCTCATACAGTGAGACTCCCCTATATCTTCACATGGCCTTCCCTCTGTTTGTACCTATGTCCTTATCTCTTTGTATAAGGTTACCAGTCATACTGCATTAGGCCTATTCCTATTGCCTCACTTTACCTTAATAATCTCTTTGAAGACCCTATTTCCAAGTATAGTTACATACTGAAAAACTGGAGGTTAGGACTTAAACATGTGAATTTTGTGGGGATATAATTCAGCCCATAAGAGCATGCGTTCAGACTAATGAATTGGGGTTAAAACATTTCCTCATAGATATGAATTGGTATATTTCTTTTTTTAACTTTGGCTTTATTAATAACATGGGAAAAACATGACCTAGATTTTTATTTTGGCTTATTATTTTAAGGCTCTAAATAAAGGTAACAGATATACACACATGCAAGTCTCTTAGAGAGCTGTAAGATAGTATAAATGGAAAAGGGAAGGCAAACTCTTACAGAACCTCAGTGATGGACATGACACACCTATATAACTGGATACTTAAAGAGTATTTCATTATGCAGTAAGAATGAAGAAGTAATTACTTAATGTGTCCACCTTGAGCAAACAATATTAAAGGATCTTTTTATAAGGTGTAAATTTGTTTGTTTTTACAAAAAGTTGTATGGTACTTGCCATGTGCTATTCTAATCATTTGGTTCTATTAGCTAATTTAATCTCCACAGTAACTCTGTGTGGAAGGTACTACTATAATTATCCACCCCATTTCAAATAAATGGAGAATTAGAGGCCACAGAGAGGGTAACTTTCTTATATGTAGATACTTGTCCTTACTTTTCCTCTTGTTTAGGGTTTCCTGATGATGGAGATATGTAGACTGGATTAGCAAGGGGTGGTGAGGTATATTGGGCTTTATCGATAGTATGTACTCGTCCATAGTGACACAGCTAGTAAATAGTGGTACTGAGATTCTGGCTCTAGGATCTGGGCTTTTGATGATTATGCTGTGCTACTAAGAAAGTAGGGGAAATGAGGGGGGTTGTGGCACCACACAGACAAGGACAGTGCTATGTAAAAGAAGGTCCACCAACGAAGCAGAGCAAAAGGCAGATCAAAACTCCAATATTGGGATGTGCCTTTTGGTCCCGGATCAGAAGCTGTTTGTTCTCTCCTTCCACCCCAAGACCTCGTACAGCTACTGGCCCATTTCTCTGCTCTCCTTCACAGCAAACCCACTGGGAAGACTTGTCTGTATTCACGGTTTCTGTGTCCTCACCTGTTCTCTCTTCTACCTGCTAGAATTTGATTTCCATCCCTCTGCCTGTCAGAGAGGATTTTGCCAATGTCACCTTTGCTCCTGCCACATTCAGCGTCCATTTGTTGTTGTTGTTCTTATTTTGGAGAAACTTTTTCAGAAGGATACCACACAGCACTTCTTTTTTTCCCCAAAACATTGTGTTCTCTTGGTTTCTGTCTCATGACACTCTCCTTATTACTTCTATCTCATCAACGGCTGCTTCTCAATCGATTTCTGGCTACCTTTTATGGCGTTGGACCCTTTTCTGGGCCCTTGTCTCTATTTTACCCATAATCTTTTCTTAAGTGATTACTATGGACTTAATTGTGTCCCTCCTAAAATTCATATGTTGAAGTGGTCACCAGTGTGGCTACATCTGGAAATAGGGTCTTTGGTAAGTAACACTCTGTTTGGTTTCCTCCTTTCTGCACCTATAGGCCAGAAAAGCCTCTAGACGGAGAGCAGAGTCGTGGGGGATCTCATTTGTTCCCTTTTCTCAGACCTCACAGTCCTTTGCTTCCCATTGCTCCATTTTGAAAACATTTATTTCAGATAAACAACTTTATGTACAATTGAATGATTTTATTAAATTTACAAAGTTGTGCGACCATCCCCATGATTCAGTTTTGGAACATTTTCCTTGTCCCAGTAAGGTCCCTTATGCTCATTTACAGTTATTTCCCATTCCCGCCACCAACCCCAGGCAGCTTTTAATAAATATGCTTTCTGCTTCTGTAGATCTGCCTTTCTGGACATTTTATCTAAGTGGAATCACACATGTGGTCAGTGTGTCTGTCTTCTTTTACTGAGCATAATGCATTTGAGATTCATCCATGTTGCTGCAAGATGGGTACTTCTTTTTTATTGCTGAAGAGTATTCCTTTGTGTAGATATTCCAATTTTGTTTATCCATTCACTGATTGAACATTTGAGCCGTTTCCACCTTTTGGCTCTTGTGAATAAAGCTGCTAAGAACAGCAACAGCAACAGCAACAACAACAACAGCAACAACAAAAAGATTCAATGAGGTTATAAGGATAGAGCCTAATCTGATAGGAATGTGGCCTCAAGAAGAGCAAGAGACTGCTCTCTCTCATTCTACCATATGAGGACACAGTGAGAAGGCAGCTGTCTGCAAGCTGGAGGGGAGGTCTCACTAGAATCTGACTGTGCCAGCACTCTGATCTAGGAAATCCAGCCTTCAAAACTGTGAGAAAATAAATTTCTATTGTTTAAGCCACTTAGTCTAAGATATTTTGTTATGGCAGTCTGACTTGACCAATACAATGATCCCATCAACACTTTGGTTTTAAATGGCACCTAAATGCCAATGACATAAAAATTTATATCTCTAACTCTCCCCACTAAAATCTAAATTCACATATGAAAACTGCTTATCTGACATTTACATTTGGCATGTAATAAAGATGCCAAAGTTAATATCAAGAACTCTTGATTTTTATCTGCAAATCTTCTATCTTTTTCTAAGTAAATAACATCATTGTCTATCCATCTGGCTGCTTTAACCAAAAATGTAGGTGTTAGCCTTGAGTCTTCTTTCCCTCATTCTCTATGTCTCTTTCATCAGCAATCCCTGTCAGCTTTGCTTGTAGAACATATCTCAAACCCATCTATTTTTCTCCATCTTTAGTATACAACCTGAGCCAAAATTGCTACAATTGTTTGTTGGATTACTGCATTTCTTCATAACTGGATACCCTTCTTCAAGTTTGTTCTGCAGACTTGAAAATAATCTCCTTGGAAAATAATTTGGACCATGTCACTCACTCACTCACTTAAAATCTCTCAATGACCTTCAGTCACCTTAGAATAAAATCCAAATTCCCTACCAAAGTCTACAAGGCTCTGCTTGTTTGTTGTTATGTTTTCTAGAATTTAGAACAGTACCTAGCACATAGTAGGCACTCAATGCATCATTGTTGAATAGATAATATGTTCTTCATTTACATATCATTTACATTTCATACTCTTTCCCTCCAACTCTCAAATCTCCACCCACACTTGCTTTTTTTCTTTTCTTGGAGAAATATTAAAACATTTGGAGAATATGAAATATTAAAGCATATGTAATATTTCTGCCACAGGGCTTTTGCACTTGCTGTTACTGCTAAGGAGAACCCTCTTCCCAGGATGTTTTCATGGCTGACTCTTATCATTCAGTTTTCCTCCTAAGTTCTGCCTTCTTAGAGGGACCTACCCTGACTATCCTTTATTCCTTTAACTCTATCATATTACTTCTACATTTATGTAGGTATACCCAAAATTAGTATGCCTCTTATCTTTCTTGGAGTAGACTATAATTGAGATAGACCTTGCATGGTATTCAGAGACAGAAAGCCATTAAAGAGTTTCAATCACCTTTTGCTGACAAGGTTGGATTCTTTGATATTCTAGACAAACTGTCTAGATTAGCATATTCCTAGGGTGGTTTGTGTAGAGATAAAATGTGGACACCAAGACACAACTCATATTCAAGCCTCTGTGGGGAAACTCAGCAACTGTTCAAGGGAAGAATGTGAATGTTCTGAACTATAGGGGATACTGGGATACGCCACTCAAATCTGTCCTCCAATATTGAAGCTTCATTTCCCCAGAAGCATGACCAAAAATTCACCTACACACAAACCCCCATTTCAGATTCTTCTGTCCCAGGGGCACCCCACCTGTGACACACCCTTTCATTTGTTATCCCAGGACAGAAGTTATAGGTATGTGGGAACATCCAGCTTCCACTTCCTTTGTTTTGTTGGGGTTACAGATAAGTTTCCTTGTAATTAGACATACATATTGAAAGAACAACAATAATAAAACAAACAAACCTCAAAAAACAAACAAACAAACAAAAAAAACCCAAGACTTCTGGGGCTCCTGGATGGCTCAGTCAGTTAAGCCTCTGGCTCTTGATTTCATCTCAGCTCAATACCTCATGGTTGTGAGACCAAGCCCCACATTGGGCTCTGTGCTGACATTGTGGAGCCTGCTTGGAATTCTCACCCTCTGTCGCTGCCCCTCTCCCCCTCAAATAAATAAATATTGAAAATAAAGCAAAACTTCTGAACAAAAATCTCTAGGCTAAGGCTTCCTTTGGGGGCAGATATGCAGCCTATTTTAGCCTTCTTTGCTCAAGAACAACAGAAAATAATTTCAGTCTGTTAATCCTATCAATTTCCCAGGATTTACGGACAGATTAACACCAGCATCAAGGTGTTAAGGTTTTAGTCATGTATAGATAATTTGGCTCAGTTTTTGGGTTTATTTATCTACCTTTCTCTTCTCACTAAAATATAAACTCCCTAAAAGCAGGGAGAATTTCATTCTTGTCTCCTGCCTTAGCCCCAGTTTATAGCATCTTGCCCAGCATGCAGAAGGTTTTGCTAAATAACTGTTAAGTGAATGCTGCTTGGTGCACTTTTTCCCTGTTTTCTGGCATGTAGGTGGATAGTCAAGGGCCTATAGAATGGTGTGAAGAGCCAGTGAGAACTCTGAGCCCAGGAGATGCTGATTAAAATGGCGACAGAGGCTAGTGCTAGTTCTCCTAAAGATTTTTTTAATTGACAGGAAGAGAGCTAGAACAGACAAGATTTAGAGCTAATCTTGGTGGGATGTTGCTAGACAAGTCAGGACAAGATATGGATCATAAAGCCAAGATGCAAATCCAGAAGCTAGAGAGCAGGTCAGTATAGAATGTGCTTGTAAAGTGTAGGCTTCTGGGCTGGGACTGAATCCAACTCTGCCATAGACGGTGTGGCCTTGGCCAAGTCATTCAATGCACATAAGAAGTCCAATAAGGTTATCTTATCTACCAAATAAAGTTAGTAATAGCATCACAAAGTCTTACTATGAGGACTTAGCAAATTAAATCTTGCACGTGGAATGCACAATAAATGTTAGTCGTAAGCCAGCCAGTTGGTCAGAAGAGAAATAACAAGGCAGGACTCATTGGAGAAGCAAGTCTCGTGATTTGTGCACTTAAAGAATGAATAACCAAAAGCTAGATCTCTGCTTGTTGATAGTTGCAGGCCTTGCCATTTTAACCTTGGTAGGGGGTCTGAAACAGAGGTTGGGTGAGGCAGAGAGTCTTGCCACTGTGACAAGATCCTCTGGGCTTCACCTGTGAGCTCAGGAAAGTAAGAAGTCCCACACAAGTGGAGTAAAGCTCCCATGCTCACAAAGGAGAATAATTGAAAAGTTCAGGAGCACAAAAGCAGAAGCCCAAGAAACAGCACTGCTCTGAGATCCTTTTCATTAGAGGGGAGGAAAGCCTTTCAGGGCACAGAGCACAGTCTGTCCAATGGAGAGTGTGTGATTTTCCTTCCACAGAGAGAGAGGTGGGCACCTTTTTAAGGCATCTCTGGGATTTGGAGAAGGGTTTGTCCAGCACTGTGCTTCCAGTATGGTAGCCACCAGCTACATGTGGCTGTTTCAAACTGAGATGAGAGTGAGAGAGACAGAATGCAAGGTGGGGGGGGGGGGCAGAGAGAGAGGGAGACACAGAATCTGAAGCAGGCTCCAAGCTCCAAGCTGTCAACACAGAGCCCGATGCGGGGCTCAAACCCAGGAACTGTGAAATCATGACCTGAGATGAAGTCTGATGCTTAACTAACTGACTGAGCCACCCAGGCATCCCAAGATGTGATATAATTTTAAAATACACACCACGTTTTAAAAACTTAGCACGATAAAGGATGTAATATGGCTCATTAATAATTTTCATATTGATGATACACTAAAATGATAATATTTTGGATATATTAGGTGAAATAAAATATATTGTTAGAATTAAGTTCGTTGTTTTATTAAAGTAAACTCTACACCCAATGTGGGGTCTGAACTTACAGCCCTGAGAGATCAATGGAGCTGCTAGAAAATTTAATATTAAATATGTGACTTGAATGTGTGACTCAGTACTGTATTCCCATTGGACAGGGTTGGCCTACTATCTCTGCCCTACAGAGTCAGTCCAGTAGTCCACATATCTGAGAGATAAAAAGCCTCTCCTCTTCACCACAGTCTTCAATACTGACTCTCCGGCTGTGAGGCTCCTTTTAACAGATGAAGTCGGCTCTATATACTGATAAGTTATAGGTTTGGATTTGTGAGCCTGCAACAAGCACAGGTTGTTAAGTCCAATCTCTGACAATTTTATCTAAGAGTCTGTTTAAGTAAATGTTAGCTGTTCTTTTCTCTAGAGCAAGTAAAAATTGATCCTTTATTAATGGCAATGCATTAAATCACTGAGTCATCATTCCACTGATGTGAACTAACTGTATTACGTCAGTAAACATTTCTAGTAGCATACATTCAGAAGGGCAGAACTGATCTCTAATGACTAAAATATCTGTAGGGTCTGTGCCTGTGGATTAAGGTGGTGGAATGGATTGAGCAGTCTCAGAGGGGTGCTTGACATTTAGAGGGATCATAATGCTCTTACTGGTGTTCCTTTCCTTTAGGAAAAGTTGCAAGTTTTTCTAAAGTTTTGAAGATGTTCCTATAGGTTATATAGTTAAAAAGTAAATTAGGGATAACAAAGTTTTCCTTGAAAGAGCTAGACAATCCCTTAGAATAAAAGGGTGGTAATTGGAATGGAGTATGGAATCATCAGTTGATGAAAACAAAAGAGGTTTTTACATTTGGAGCCAGGTTATAAAACTTGGGTTCTAATCACAGCAATAGCACTGGTAGGAATTTACCCAAGGGATACAGAAACGCTGATGCATAGGAACACATGTACCCCAATGTTCATAGCAGCACTCTCCACATTAGCCAAAACATGGAAAGAGCCTAAGTGTCCATCAACGGACGATTGGATCAAGAAGATGTGGTTTATCTATACCATGGAATACTACATGGCAATGAGAAACAATGAAATCTGGCCATGTGTAGCAACATGGATGGACATTGAGGGAGTTATGCTGAGTGAAACAAGTCAGGCAGAGAAGGACAAATATCGTATGTTTGCACGTATAGGAGGATTAGGAGGAACTTAACTGAGGACCATGGGGGAGAAGAAGGGGGGAAATGGTGGGGGATAGGGAGAGAGGCAAACCATGAGAGACTCTTGAATGCTGAGAACAAACTGAGGGCTGATGGGGGTGGGGGGGAGATGTGCATGGAGGAGGGCACTTGTGGGGATGAGCACTGGGTGTTATATGGAAACCAACTTGACAATAAACTATTTGTAAAAAAAAAAAACTTGGGTTCTAGCCACTATTTTACCGATAACTGACCATCTAACTGTGATTAAATCATTCCTCCCTCCAGAGTCTTATTTTTCTGAAAAATTAGAAAGGGTTAGTACTAGAACTGACAATGGCCAATTTTGGATTTGAGATAAAAATTTGGAGTTGGAGGTATGGCAATGATATTTAAGCCTGTGGTAATTGATGTGCTCACCTAGGGAGAAAGTTTAGAGAACAAAAGGTGAAAGTGCCAAAGGAGGAGCTCCAGGCATATTTTAAATAATGGAAGGATGAGGAAGTGTATGATATCCTAACCTGTTATTATAGGATGTCAGCCATTTGGATGTTTGGTATATTTGCTAAAAGAATTTATCAGCTTCCTTTCTCTAATGTTACACCTGGTGTTAATACAAATCCGGTTATTTTTTTTAATGTTTATTTATACATTTTGAGAGAGAGGGGGAGCATGATTAGGGAAGGGGCAGAGAGAGAAAGAATCCCAATCAGGCTCCACACAGTCAGCATCTGTGATGTGGGGCTTGAATTCACGAACTGTGAGATCATGACCTGAGCTGAAACCCAGAGTCAGACCCTTAACTGACTGAGCCACCCAGGTACCCCAATACAAATTCAGTTCTTAATAATACTCTCATTCAAGTGGAATTAGATGTGTTTGTATAAAATAAAGGCTGACATATTTTCTGTTGGATGCCTATAAGGGTCCACTCCCCTCCTCCATCATTACAGAACCCCAGTTTTGTTGTTGTTGTTCAAGTACTAATCCCTCTGCTTCAGGGAAAGTGAGGCAACCTCTAGCTTAAGTTCTTGACTTGATTAGTCTGAGTCACCTCATGTCCTTTGCCTGTGACTGGTTCAGGGATTGTCGTGTGACCAGTTCAGGCCAATGGAATAAATGGACAGATTTTTCTGGTATCATTTTTCTGGCTCTTCTGGGAGAAGTTTTGGGAAGTAGCCTCTTTTTCTCCAAAGTTGTTGTTCATGAATATGAGAACTAGAGGTGTGAAGGTAAAGTTGATTAGGAGGAGGGCAAATCTCAGGAAATAGAAGGGTAAAAGGGGAGAAGACACTGGATAAAGCAAACCCTGAAGATTACCTTGTGTCTAGACTTTTAGAACTGGTAGCCAGTAAATTTTCCTTTTAGCATAAGCAACTTTGAACTGAGCTTTTAGAACTTTGCGGATGAAAGTAGCCTTCATAATGCATAATCTTGCTACATTATAGCCTCTATAGCTATAAATTTGTAGTGCAAAAAATGTTTGGCTCAATATGTCTGGTCTCCAGACATTTCATTCATTTTTTTTTAATTTTTAATTTTTTTTATAGTTTATTGTCAAGTTGGTTTACATATAATACCCAGGGCTCATCCCAACAAGTGCCCTCCTCCATGCCCATTTTAAAAATAAAGGTTGGATCTACTGCAGAAGTGAAGACTGTATCTTTTCAAGGATCTTGTATTGAAAGTTCTCTCTTCTATATTTAGCTGTCACTGGCAGACCTCTTTGATGGCTGAGAGGTTCAGGTTCAGTCTTCTTTGATCTCACTGGGAATGCTAACTCTGCTTGTCAGATCACAAGCCCTGAGCTAGAGGTGTTCTAGGAGGGAGGGGGGTGAAGGTGAGAATGAGGAAAAAGGATGAAGAGCACAGGTACTTATGAAGGTCAACAACCCATGAAATGAATCCTGAAGAGTTTGCTTACATGAAAGAAATGAGAGTAGGTTCATAGCTTTAATCTTTCTTATCAACAATGATTGCAAAAAAAAAAAAAAAGGAAAGAAAAGGAAAAGGAAAGCAATATTTATTAAATAGCTACTATTTTTAAAAAAAAGGCATTCTGCTAGGAACTGGGAGCTTTCATGCATATGGGGTAGTGAATGGTTAGTAAAGGAAGGAATAGCAATAAGGATAGGACATCCTCATTAAGGTATGTGTCTGTCTCTTGCTTGCATGTTGGGAGGCATATGTATCTTATTTAATTCTCAGGTAAGTTCTTTGCAGTGTTATTATTTCTATTTTTATAGAATGAGTAGAGGGACAGAGAAGTTGAGTAGCTGACTTAAATTTACCCAGAATTGAATCAAAGCAGATCTCTAACTTCTAAGCAACCATTCTTCACTACATTATTCACACTTTCCTCCACCATTCTCTTCCTCATTCTTCCTCATTTCCACCCTTAACAGTTCTTCTAGAAAAAATGTCCGAAGTCAGCCTGCTTCAAAGTGAGGATAAGGGGTAATTCTGGGTTACACTGTGCAGGCCACAGCAATAGGCACCAAATCTGAAAGCAGTAGTTAATAAACTTTCTATTTCCAGATTCCTTTGCCCAGCTTCAGTGGTAGTCTTGCTCACGTTTGTGATGTTTATTAGTTTCTAGTCTTACTCTTAGTTTATGTGTTTCCATTGTTTTCTCTTGTAGACATTGATTTACAATAGAATCATTCTCAAACCCAGCTTTTATCAGTTCAGGCACAGACATGTGACCATTCTCCTACAGTTTATCTTCTGTTGGTGTTGAAATACCAATTTTGGGGAAGGAGGGCCTCAGAGAAGTCCATGGTCATGGGCCACAGGGATGGCCATGATTTGAACTGAAAAGTCTTTGCGTCCCTTTGGGGTAAGATAATGAAGCCAAGATTTAAACACAAATATTTGATATGGGGACATAATTGAATTATTGAATCCTTGCTAGATGACTGGTGCCTGAGTCAAGGGGCACAAGGCCAGAAGTTAGGGCTCAAAAAGCAATGAACAGGGACTTCAAGGTGAAGGAAAGAGATGTGAGTCTGAGTAAATGAGAGTAAAAGGTTGCAAAGAAGGGCTTCAGACTGAGGGTAAGCTAGATCCCTAGCTTTAGTAGATTCCCTAGAAGGATAATGTTTTGCCCTCATAAATTTTGCAGAGTGGTAACATTGGGTGAAGGTCTTTCTAGTATCAGTTTCCTAGAGAAGAGGCAGGCTTTCAGACTAGAAACCTCATCTGAGACTAGCTAGCTTTAGGTAGATAGTAGAGTAGTGTGATGGTTGATTTTATGTACCAACATGACCTGGCCTTGGATTGCACACACATTTTGTCAAACATTATTCTGGATATGTTTTTGAGGATGTTTCTGAATAAGATTAGAATTTTTGTTTATGAGTATAGTTGACGCACAATGTTACATTAGTTTCAGGCGTACAACAGTGATTCAACAACTGTAGGTTATTCTGTGCTCAATACAAATGTAGCTACTCTTTGTCACCATGCAATGCTATTACAACACCATTGACTTTATTTCGTATGCTGTACCTTTTATTCCCATGATTTATTCATTCTATAACTAGAAGCCTACATCTCCATTCCCCTTCACCCATTTTGCCCAGCTCCCCACTCCCTTCCCCTCTGGTAACCATCAGTTTGTTCCATTTATAGGTATGATTCCATTTTTTGTTTGTCTGTTTATTCAGTTAAAAAAATTTTTTTTTAATGGTTATTTATTTTGACAGAGAAAGAGAGAGAGAGAGAGAGAGGCACAGAGAGCAAAAGACATAGAATTCAAAGCAGGCTCCAGGCTCCCAGCTGTCCGCACAGAGCCCAACACAGGGCTCAAGCCCACAAACTGTGAGATCATGTCCTGAGCTGAAGTCAGATGCTTAACTGACTGAGCCACCCAGGCGCCCCATTTGTTTGCTGTTTGTTTTTATTTATTTTATTTATTTCTAGGAGAGAGAGAGAGAGAGAGACAGCGTGAGCAGGGGAGGGTCAGAGAGAGAGAGTCACAGACTCTGATACAGGCTCCAGGCTCTGAGCTGGCAGTCAGCACAGAACCCAATGCGGGGCTCGAACCCACGAACCGCGAGATCATGACCTGAGCGAAAGTCGGACGCTTAACCGACTAAGCCACCCGGGCGCCCCTTTGTTGTTTGTTTTTAATTCCACATGTGAGTGAAATCATATGGTATTTGTCTTTCTCTGTTTGACTTATTTCACTGAGCATAATACACTCTAGTCCACCCATATTGTCACAAATGGCACAATCTCATACTTTTTTATGGCTGAGTAATTTTCCATTGTATATCTATGCCACATCTCCTTTATCCATTCATCTACGAATGGAAACTTGGGTTAGAGACCTAGGTTTTAAATAAGGAAGAAGGATTTGTTAAAAAAAAAGTTTAAGAAGAGTATCTAAAGAAATAAAGTAGGTTTAGAAATGTGAATAAAAGGGGTCTGAGGTCACCATTAGTCTAGTTGTTAAGAACTCCTCTAACTGTGTGTGTGTGGGAGGTGTTAGGGGGAGAGTCACATGTGAGAACCTCATGCATATTGGTGTGTGTGTGTGTGTGTGTGTGTGTGTGGTGAACTACACATTGCCTAAAATACATTAACTATTTTATTTTTACATTGCCTAAAATATATTAACTATTTTATTTTTAAATTTTTTATTTATTTTTGAGTGAGAGAGAGTCAGAGAGACAGAGACAGAGCATGAGCAGGGGAGGGGGAAAGAGAGAGGGAGACACAGAATCCAAAGCAGGCTCCAGGCTTGGAGCTATCAACACAGAGCCTGACGCTGGGCTCAAACTGGTGAACCACAAGATCATGACCTAAGCTGAAGTCAGACACTCAACCGACTGAGCCACCCAGGTGCCCCTTATTTTAACCATTTTAAAGTGTACAATTCAGTAGCAGTAGGTATATTTACAAAGTTGTGCAGTCATCACCACTCTGTATAATTCCAGACCTTTTTCATTGCCCCAGATGGAAACCTTGTATCTACTAAGCAACAGGAGGAAGAAGAATGAATCGACAAAACTCATAGCATCTGCAGCCTCACCCCTTTTGCCTATGCAGAGAAAAATATCTTTCCTGTTCCATATCACCCCAAGCAACACTTAAAACTCTTTCTGCCCTCTGGGGCAAGAATTTCACTGATACTCTCAGATGATGTTTAGATGTATTCAGTTTCAGAGGGCTTTTCTTTGAATCTAGAATCTCAAATGAAGGCATTTAAAAAAAAATCACATTCCTTTCCCATAAACCTACAATCAGTCCTGGAGCTGAAAAAATCTCTGGTCTTTTGATTAGAATCAGAGCACGTCTGCCATCATACCTATTTCCACTGAGTGTCTGACTGAAGATCTGTTTGGCAGGAGGCAGGCCTATACCAAGCACAATGGCTGCCTTCTCCTTACTAAATCCTTGCTTTGAACCAGTGTCCATTATGCTGAAGGATGCAGCACTTGCTGTGAGGTTACCCAGGGAGGTGATAACATTTTGGTGTTCACAAAAAGCTGTTGGACTTGGTTACTTTGAAATTAATTTTCTACTGCTGGGATTGGAAATCACCAGAAGAGAAATCCTTTAAAACTATTTGGAAGTACAGTGGTAAGCTTTTTGAACTTTTCCCTATAAAATGATAGAAATAAATTTATTTACCCCATATGATGATTTCAATGTAATTAGGATTTACTTGAAACAAACAGAAAGGCAATACTAATATAAAAAGAAATGACTCACACTAACATCTTAAATGGAGAAAGAGAATATACAATGAGTTGCTACAGTTTCTGTACCTATTCCCACCGTTACGTGTTGGGTGCTATATCACATCCTACCAGGAAATTCTTGGACTCCAGCTTGGTGTCCTACAAATCAACTTAGTTCTGACTCTATCTCTACAGGCTGAGGGCTTATTCCCACAAGGGTGCCTCCTACTTCAGATGCCAATCACTAGCCCAGGTTGTTATCTCTGCTCCTGACAAACTGGCTCTAAATCTGAGGTCCCCAGGCCCCCTTCCTAGAGTTCAATTAGTTTGCTAGATTGGCCCACAGAACTCAGAAAACCAATTTACTTACTAGATTACTATATTTCATGTGCTCTCTGAGCACACCACTCTTCCCTAATCTCCACATGGTCATCAACCTAGAGATCTCCAAAGCTTGTTCTTGTGAGTTTTTACCGAGGCTTCATTACTTAGGCATGACTGATTAAATCATTGGCTGTCAATGATTGAGTTCAATCTCAACCCCTCTCCACTCCGCAGGGGAGAGAACTCAAAGTTCCAACCCTCTAGTCACACAATTGCTTCTTCTGGTGACCAGCTCCCATTCTAAGGTGCTTTCCAGAAATCACCTCATTAACATAAACAAAGACACCTTTATGTTATCGACACTTAGGAAATTCCAAGGGTTTAGCGGCTCTGTGCCATGTATGGGGTCAAAGACTAAAAATATATTTCTTAATTATAAATCACAATGGGTATTTTTCTTATACCTATGCATTTAAAAAGTTTTTTAAAATGTTTATTTATTTTGAAAGAGAGGTAGAGAGTGAGAAGGAGACACAGAATCTGAAGCAGTCTCCAGGCTCTGAGCTGTCAGTAGAGAGTCCAATGCGGGGCTCAAACCCACACACTGTAAGATCATGACCTGAACCAAAGTTGGACGCTTAACCACCTGAGCCACCTAGACACCCCTGCCTATGCACTTCTTAAGTCTGATTTCTTTCTATAAATCTAATAATGTTCTCATTTCCGTCATTTTCAGGAAGTAAAGTAAATATCTAGAAACTAAAATTTTCTTTTTTTTTTTTTTAAGTATATAAACTTACTAACCACTTGGTCAGATTACTTTTTCCCTGCCTGCCAAAACACAGACCGTTAATGGATATGAGACATTCGCAGTGACTCAGTTCCACTCGATGAGAAGCTACTCTTCAGTGAAGTCCTTAGGAGCTAATGGAACGCACAGGACTGTCCACAGTTCCATGAAGCTGCTCACTGCTATTCTGCTTTGAGAGTTCTAGATGCTTGTGCACACCCATCTCCTCTTTTTTTTTGGTCTCCCTTGTTATTATGTACTAACACTTACATACTTTCTACCTTTAGGAGATCTGTCTCCAACAAACTCCCCATTTCTACTTTCCTTTTGCTGTTGCTATCAGAAGCATGTATGTTAAGTCAAGATGCTGAATGTCAGTTGTCTATAAGCAAGGACCAGACTTTGGAATAATATGTATGAACTTCAGTGTCTTCATATTACTTTTCCATTTTGTTTTCAGATTAATACCTGTGTGTTATGTTACTAAACCAAAGAGATATAATACAGTGTAAGGCATCTGGGGTATCTGGGTGGCTCAGTTTTTGAAAACTCTGATTTTAGCTCAGGTCATGATCTTATTATGGTTCAAGAGTTTGAGCCTCACATAAGGCTCTGTGCTGACAGTGTAGAGCCTGCTTGGGATTCTGTCTCTCTGCCCCTTCTGTGCTCTTTCCAAAAGAAATAAATACACTTAAAAAAAAAGTGTACATTCTAGAGCTTGACTGTTAAGCCTCAAATCCAAACCCTGTCACTGAACTGTGTGATCTTGGGCAAGTTCCTCAATCTCCTGTGCTCAGTTTCCTTATGTTTGTAAAGAAGATCTAATAGTATTGTTATGATGTTATAATGCTAAGGTGTGATTTCAATATATTAATACCTATAAAGTACATAGAAGAGTGCCTGCAAATGGTAAGTTTTAAATCAAATTAGCTTTTTAAATGAAATCTGTTAATATGTTTTATATACAGACACGAGAAAAGGTGCAGTGTTTTTAAACAGAGTTCTCCCTGTTTTTAAAATTTTGATCCACTCATAATTTTGAACACCAGCTCTGTGTGATACATTGTGCTAGGTGCTACAGAACATGCATGCCCAGAACTATCTGAGGAGTTTCCTAAATAATGGTGTGGTTGCCAATCTTAGGTGTAAAGGATATGAAAGCATGTATGAGCATGCTTAGAAATGGAAAGAACCTTCACAGAGACGGTGAGGAACACAGGTAGCATGGTGGGTTAATTGTTCATGTTATTTAAACGTTGTGTCCCTGAGCAAGAGACTATAGCAAAACCTACATATAATAAGTGTATGTAGCCACTGTTCTGAGTAGGTCTTGAAAGGAAGTAGGTCAATGCAAGCTAACCTGTTGCTTTAGGCAGCCCATCCTTGGGATTTTGCAACAGAAGGGGGTCCTGCTGTAAGGTCAGGAGGCAGAGGTGGGTGGAGAGAGGGAGAGAGGGGGTGGGGGAGGAAGTTATTACAAGGTGTAGGTGGCTGAGGACCATAACATACTTGCTCAGATGATGCTATAAGGTCTGTATTGATTCTTCTGACTTTAAAAAATAAACCACTTAAGAAAAGGCCTCACAGTTCTCAAGTTAAAGAGATATTACTAAAATCATAGCCATTGGTAGCTACATCCATACCAAGGGAAAACACTGGGCCCCTTAGGCAGCCTACCTCAGGACTAGGGATATTGAAAATGAGTTGGGAGAGAAGATTGTGCCACTTCCTGCTTTGTTTTCCTTGTGTACTGTGCCCAGGAAACAAGGCTCTTGTCAATTTTTAGTGCAGAGGGTTGAAAATGCTCAATGTGCTCACCTCACATAGATGAATGAGAGTGGCATGAATGATTATTTCCATACTAATTATTCTAGCTAGCAAACAGAACACATTTGCAAACAAAAATACACACATCTTATTTGATTATGGAAAGTCATGTATTGTTTACTTTTTGCTTTTTGTTTGAATATAGATTAAATTTATTCAGTGTATTAGTCTGCTCAGGCTGCTATACCAGAATACTACAGACTGGGTAGTTCAAATAACAGACATTTCTTTTCTCACAGTTCTGGAGGCTGGAAATTCAGGAATCAGGTACCACCAGGTTGGTTTCTCCTGAGGCCTCTCTCCTTGGAGTACAGATGATTGTCTTTTTACTCTGTCCTCACATGGTCTTTTTTCTACGTGTGTATATCCCAGTGTCTCTTTTTATTCTTATAAAAACTATTGGATTAGGGCCCCACCCCAACAGCCTCATTTAACCTTAATTACCTCCTTAAGGGCCCTATCTGCAAATACAGTCACATTGAGGGTTAGGGCTCCAGTGTACCAATTAAATTTCTTTTTTTACCATTTATTTATTTTTGAGAGCCAGAGGGAGACAGAGCACAAACAGGGGTGTGGCAGAGAGAAGGGAGACATAGAATCCGAAGCAAGCTCCAGGCTCTGAGCTGTCCGCACAGAGCCTGACACAGGGCTCGAAGTCATGAGCCATGAGATCATGACCTGAGGCCAAAGTCAGATACTCAACTGACTGAGCCACTCAGGCACCCCTCCAATGTACCAGTTTTAAAGAGAGGGGCATAACTCATTCAACACAGTTGATAAGATTACAAACTGCATGAAAGAAGAGACTTTTCCTTTGCAACAACGCCAGGAAAGCTCGTAGAATCTATAATAAAGAGTACTGTTACTGAACACAACTTATTAGGGGTAGGGGGGTATTGGGGTCAGAAAATAGTATTGTTTCTTAAAGAGAAATAATTCTTGCCACATATATTGAAATTCTTTGAGAGAATGAGTATATAGATAAAAATATACATAAATAATAGAGCTGTAGGGTACCTTGGAGACCATCTAGTTCAATCCTCTTATTTTACCAGTGAGTATATTGAATTCCAGGAGGTCATGAGCTTTGCATGAGGTCACACAGGTAGTTAATGGAGAGCTGAGAGGAGACTGCAACATTTGATTTGTCTATAAAATGCTACCTCCAAATATATCTATGCATAAGGACAATTTTTAATCCTAAAGTTTGTAAAGCATAGATCTTCAGGGAGTTGGTCTTATTTTGGTATGAAACTGATAAATACAGAAAATAAAAGATCTGAAAGAGATGAGCTTTCATCTTACTAGATATTCACATTATTCAGCAAACATTAAATACCCAGTAGGCAGTGCTGGAGCTTGGGTTTTTTAATAGAGATATTTTTATAATTGGTCTCGGCAGGACCATGATTTATTTCACTAAGTCAGCATTTTCAAAGAGGGATGTTGGTAAGTATTAAGAGAATAAGGTTACAGGCATAAATATGTTTGGAAATAGTTAAAGTGAAAAGTGATTTCTATATTTTTAATTCTTTTTTTAAATGTTTATTATTTTGGGGGGGCAGAGAGGGAGAGGGAGACACAGAATGTGAAGTAGGCTCCAGGCTCTGAGCTGTCAGCACAAAGTCCAAAGCAGTGCTCAGACTCACAGACCATGATATCATGACCTGAGCCGAAGTTGGATGCTTAACCGACTGGGCTACTCAGACTCTCCAAAAGTGATTTCTTTAGTGTAGAACTTCTCTGGGATATTGCTACAATAATTAATCATGATGGGTCAGTATGTTCCAGGAACATAAACTTTTTTGACCAGAGAATCTCCCTTTCACAAAATACCTTGTAGGAAATAAGGTGAAATCGGCAAGGTGAAATACTAGGTTAGTGAGGATAGGAAGTATCTGAGTGTCCAGGAACACTTACTATTTGCAGACTATACTTAAGCAAGATACATAGTGTTATCTTCTTTTTCCTCATAAATAATCTCACTTATCATTTTCATACATAGTACTTCCTGAGAAAGACACTTATTTTCTAATTGTTTTGTATTATTTACAGTTCCTTTTTATAATGCTTTATGCATAATAGATGCTTAGTAGATACTTGTTAATTGTCAGTGTGATTGTAGCAAATGAATTGCAGTGGTGATGACTGAGAGGTAATGCAGTTAGGGAAGAAAATTAAAACCATATATTGTAGGCGCAACAATTACAAGCAAGAAATATCACATTTTGTAATTTTCTTTATCTCAACATAATTCTGACTTCGCTCACATTTTTGTTATTAATGTGGCTTCCTTCCGCATTGAGTGTTGTACCAGAATTCCAAGACTTACAAGTGTATGGACATGAGCAAAGGGCCTTGTATCTCTAGTTCACCATGACAACCCTGATGCATTCATATAGAAGCCTGGATTATTCAGATGGGCCCAGTGGAATCACAAGTGTCCTTACAAGAGGGAGGCAGGAGGATCAGAGTTAGAGGATAAGATGTGACAAAGGAAACAGAAGTCAGGTGGAGAGGATCAAAGATGCAATGCTGCTGGCTTTGAAGATGGAAGAAGGGGCCAAGAGCCTAAGAAAGAAGGTGGCCTCTGCTAGTTGGAAAAGGCAAGGAAATGGATTCTTTCTTAGAATCTTCGAAAAGAATGCAGCCTTTCCCTGTTGACACTTTGATTTCAGCCAAGCAAATCCTTCTGGAATTTCTGACCTCCCAAACTATAAATAGTGAATTTGTATTTTAGCCACCAAGTTTGTAGTAATTTGTTACACCAGCAACAGAAAACTAATACAGACCTTCAGCATCTTAAAGCTACTTTCTTACTAAAGAGGGCCTGGGGTGGGACTGTGAATGTGGGTTGAGGTAGTACCACGGTGCCATTCCCCTGTGCCTCATTGCTGGCAAATTGCTTGGAGCAGGCACTACTTGGAAAAGGCACTACTTTTCCACTTTTTCATCTCTAATTCTATATCCTCCTTTAGTTCCCATTCTGGGAGAAAATCTATTTATTGAGCTGAAAGTTATGAAAAGAGAGGACTTCCTGAATGGAAGAAGGAAAATTCTATGCAAACAAATAGCATATTTATAGTTAAATAAACCATCTTACCATGTACTTATAGAATAGCATTCTAAGCAGTGAGTTTTGATCCAGGAAAGAGCCTTAGATATCCCCAACCTTTAAATCAATCTCTTTTCCTTGGCTCACTTGTCTTTCTTTTGCTCTCAGTGAAGCTAAAACTTCTCCTTCTCTTCTATGCTTTATATATATGTGCATGTGTGTGTGTATACACAGATATAAATTACTACATATATCACTATATGTAAAAATTTATGTACAAAATTTCTATGCATAATCTTAGCTCATGAAAGGGTTAAAGAGTTAAAATTATCTAATTTATAATTATTTAGAAAAGACTAGTTATAATTTTTGATTGCTTTGTGAGAAGAGAGATGGAGAAAATGTTTATTAAAAAAGATGCCTGAGGGTTATTCTACAAGTGTTTTGTTTTTGTTTTTGGAAAAGGTAGGTTTATGTTATCTAAACAATGTGACAGACAACAAAATTTCTATGCTTAATGTGCACCCTAATAAGACTCTTGGCTCCTTTCAAAGCCATTAATGGTATGGTCCTATTTTTCCTCTGACAATAGTTAATACATACATTTTTTTCTTTTGGGCCATAGCTGATAAAATGAATAGTTGAAAATAATAACTTGAACCAAACATTAAACTGAAATGAATCACACTAATTTGCTAAATCTTGAACTCAACCCAGATATTCTTTTGTATAAAATCATAAATGCATCAGTTTTGGGGTTTCTTCCCCTATAAGCGAACTGGCTTGAACCAGAACTGAACCTGCATATTTTTTTCCCAAATCATTGAATTGGAAGAAAGCTGAAATGTCAGAATGTCTCCTGAACAAAATTTTAGCTAAACTATTTCATTTGGTTTGAATCCCTGGTGAAAAAGGGAATTGTATCTCAATATGTTTGTTTTCATCTTTGTCTTTCCTTTATTTTTGGGTGCAATAAGCATGAAGATCTCTTGTTATTTTCCAGAAACTTTGCAACCATAATTAGTCATATTGAAAATGCTGTTCAGAGGTACAAGCAATGTTCTCAAAAGGACTCACTTTCCTATGTGCACACATAGAAGCTGAGAAGTAGACAACTAGAGGCCTGCCACTGCCGGGGAAAGTAGGTAGAAGTATTGGTAATACAAACTGGCCCTTGACCACTTTTTTTTTTTTTTTAAGAACAATCCATTCATCTTGACTTTCTGCTGGTGTCCCATTGCATTGAGGCCCCTTTTCATAGACCTTGAAGATAATTTTGAATTGTCGCTATCTTCTAACTATTTCTCTGAACTTAAAATAGACAGCGTGACTCCAGGAGGTACAGTTTGGGAGAGGTGTCTCCATAGGACACCACCGTCACCAGGGCTAAAGTTTCTGTGGAGGTTTAGGTCTATACCCAGACACATAGTAGGGCCTCATGTTCTTCCAGGTTGGAAACCTAAAAATTCAGAAAGTGCTATGGGTTTTTGAATTAGAGGCAAGAATGTGGGGGGGAGGTGCAGATGGAGGTTGCCTTACTAGATAGCAACTAGGGAACTTGTCAGTATTAGTTTCCTTCTGAATCAACTCTTCTTCTGAGTCAGGCTCTATATAGAACACATCTTTCTACTTTATGAAGTATGCTTTCTGCATTATAAATTATTGTAAAGTCTACAACAGAAGGTAAAATCAGGTAATCTGTTCCTCTGATAGCAAAAGCTAGTTCTTCATAATGCTATCTTTGGTATTTTGTGCCAACCTTTGAAAAGAAGAAACCCAATCCACTGGCATTAGAGTAATTCTCAAGAGGGATTATTCTCTGAACTCACAGACTTCCCAATCAAACAAGTTGCTACTATTAAGTTTCTTGGTTCTACCTATTGTGTGTCTGACCATTTTGTTAGGTTACCACCTTCCTTACTTTTGGACATTTATAGTCAAATATGTCTTTCCTCAGTCTTGTTATTTGCTTTACCAAGACTTCATTCTTTTTTTAATTAAATTAAAATTCTTTTTGAATGTTTATTTATTTTTGAAAGAGAGAGAGCACAAGCAGGGGAGGGGCAGAGAGAGTGGGAGACACAGAATCTGAAGCAGGCTCCAGGCTCTGACCTGTCAGCATAGAGCCCGATGTGGGGTTCAAAACCCAAACTGCAAGATCATGACCTAAGCTGAAGTAGGATGCTTAACTAACTGAGCCACCCAGGTGACCCTTAATTAAATTTTTTATGTTTATTTATTTTTGAGAGCAAAAAAGACAGAGTGTGAGCTGGGGTGGGGTGGGCAGAGAGAGAGGGGCACACAGAATCTGAAGCAGGCTCTGGACCTGAGCTGACCTCAGAAACTTAACCAACTGAACCACACAGGTGACCCCCAAGATCTCATTCTTAAATGACTTTTTCAATATCAATTTATTGCACTTTAATTAACCATTGTAGCTTTTTAAAAGATTATAATAGCTGACTACATTTTGCATTAAAAAAATTTTTTTAATGTTTTTATTTATTTCTGAGAGAGAGAGAAAGACAGCGTGATCAGGGGAGGGTCAGAGAGAGGGAGACACAGAATCTGAAACAGCCTCCAGGCTCTGAGCTAGGGGTCAGCACAGAGCCCGACTCGGGGCTCTAACCCATGAACCATGAGATCATGACCTGAGCCTAAGTTGGACGCTTAACCGACTGAGCCACCCAGGTGCCCCCATTTTGCGTTTTGTAAATACCTTTCTAAAAGTATGTTCTGTATTTCTAATCCCTGATGATCATGTTGTTCTTGTAACTGCTAAAGTAGAGAAAACATTGGAAATTTAGTTTAGGTACATTTTTATAGCAGACAATAATTATGGAAACAGAGTAACAATCTATCAAAAATTATCTGTGTTCCTATGTGCTCTCTGAGGAGCATATAGGCTACAGTAGATTTTAATGGATATTTAAAGACTATTGTAGAGGATCTATTGTTGATCATTTGAAGATGATAATTTTCTCTTGCATATTGATTTTCAACTTGCAAATCACTTGTATACATAATTTCATTCTGCCTTGACCACAATCCCAGAAATGAGGCGGAGAAGGAATTAATATGTGCAGATTTGGACAGGATAATTAGCTATTCTAAGGACAAGAGCTCAGAGCAGAAGAGTACAACTGGTTCTTATTTCTTTCAACAATTAGTCTCTGCTACTCATCACCCCTTGATGCTTCCTGAAGTTTTTCAAGCATTTTTAAAAATTTTATTTAGTTCTGCAAAAGCTATAGTTTTTCTTTCCTTCATCTGAATGATCCTCTGGGTTCAAAAAATTTGAAAAAGCCTGAGAAACAGTATTCAGACACAATTTATCTCATCTTAGGAGCAAAACTATCTCCTTTAGGATCACGTAAACCAACCTAATTCCCACTGAAATTCTAACCAAAGGATCTTATTTGTCTTCTAATTGAATGCCATTTTATTTCCTGTGTCTACTAGAAGTTATATGTAAAAAGAATTAAAATCCCTGCTTTTTTTTTTTCATTAGCCTATAGCAAGTTTACAACTTTAGGAAGAATTAAGGCAGAGAGACATATTACAGACAGCCCTGGCTTGCATAGGAGAAGACCAATGTTCTAGTCCTATACTGATCCTTATGCCCATCTGAGCCTCAGCTCATTATTAATCAGCTTATTATTAATCTGTAATATAAGATAGCTGGACTATCTCATTTCTGCAGTTCTTCTGCTAACTATAAGATTTCAAGATCCTAAACTTAAAATTGCTGGCTTCAGATTATTCCAGATCTCCTAGCCTATCTTCTAGGATAATGGGATCTATATTCTAATTATATGATGGGAGCATAAATTTGTCTGAGGCAAGGGCTGCTATGCGTGTGCCAAAACTCATCTCCTCTAGCTTTTGGTACATAGTAAATGACTGAGTTTCAGAAGCTGGAATGTGGATAGAATGTGAGCACTTTCAAGTCTGATTGCAAAGTATTCAAGCACAACCATATCTTATTCTACCCCTTATCTCTGGCCAGAAACTCGGGACTTTTTGGTCACAAGTGATAGTGGAGATACAAAAAAGAAGGAGTCTGAGTCCTTGAATCTCTGCATGGAAGGTTGCATGTTGTACCACATGTGAGTGAGAAATAAACTTCTATGGGTCCACTGAGATTATCTTTTCCTGCAGCTCATACTAGAGTAGGATGCTGACTAACACAACAAATTAAAACATCCATCATTGGTTTGAGGGTCAGTTGGTGGGAAGCAAAGAAGAGATGTATTTACCTGGAAGGCTGTAGAGCTCTTTTGTACCATGGCAAAATATTTAGTAAAAATATCATCTGTAATAACGTGGAAGACATACATTTGCCTCGGACCTTTTAGTTCTACCACACAGCAGGAGGTCTGTGATTATATTAACTATTATTGACAGTTTTGAGAAAAAAACATTATAAGAAGTAAAGCAAGTTTCAGCTAGTTCTTAAGCAGAGAATCAAGAGAACGAAGAAATTCTAGATATTAGGGCCTTACAGGTTGGAAATGCCAACTGCTTCTCATAAGATTTAGGATTAAAAGGGCTTTAATTAAAAAGACCAGAAAGACTTCTCAGTTAAATACAATAACTCAGATTATTACTGTTACCTTCCCACCGAACTATATTTTTTGGATAGCTTCAATGTAATTATCTTAAATTGTGTATGTGTGTGTGTGTGTGTGTGTGTGTGTGAGAAAGAGAGAGAGAGAGAAAGAGAGAGAGAGAGAGAGAACAGAGAAAGGGAAAAAGAAAGAAAGGCCTGGGTGAAGAATGTAAGAAATCAGACAGGTTGGGAATTATGTCTGAGAAAGAATTTTGGATGTGATTATTTGGCATTAAAAACTGACTGGATATGGATTCTGGCCTATAAGATTTTTTGAGGGTGTCTACTACCAGAGTAAGCATGAAACTGTTCTAAGTTTGGAACTGGTTTGAGACCTTGACCTTGGTCAGGAAGTGGGCTCCAAAGATGCACACCCTACAGATATCCATTTCAGATAAGTTAACAGACAAAGAAGAATTTGTCAAGGTAGTGTCTGTGGCCATGGAAACTAATGAACAAAGGCGTACCTTCCAGAGAGCAGGAGTAAGTAAGTTAGGAACTTCCCTGCATCCCAGGATCGAGGGCCTTCACTATGGCTACCCAGCAGGATTTTCCCCCCAGTAACAAGAAACTGTTATGTGTCTTACATTCTTTCTTATTTTGAATGGGAGATGTTATTATAATTATCATGTCCCTACTTCACCATTGTAAATTGAATGTTTGTACAGGAGTGGATAGATAGCTTCGTATTTAGTTCTTAAGTCACTATTTTTTTTAATGTCCTAGCTGCCAGGCTGCAAGGAACCATCTTATAGAGCTGACAGAAGGACTGTGCATCAGAGGGAGAGCCTGCTTTCTGAACTGACTACAATGACTGCATGTAGCTTTGGAGGTACCTTTTGAGGAGTGATTTGGGAGTCTGGTAAATGTATTCTATGGATAGGAGAAAGTGTAAAGTTAATATTTGGCAATAAAAACACGATGGCAGAATTCTGTGGGTTAACAATGTCATTTAAAAAAAATGTTTATTTATATTTTGAGAGAGGGAGAGAGAGAGAGATGGAAAGAGAGAGAGAGAGAGAGAGAGAGAGAGACAGGGCACAAGTGGGGGAGGGGCAGAGAGAGGGAGACACCGACTATGAAGCAGGCTCCAGTCTCTGAGCTGTCAGCACAAAACGCAGCACAAGGCTGGAACTCATGAGCTATGAGATCATGACCTGAGCTGAAATCAAGACTCAGATGCTTAATGGACTGAGCCACGGAGGTGCCCCTACACTGTCATTTCTTATATCTCTTGGAAAACAGTGAGAATACTTTTCCCAGTCTTTCTTAGTGTGATTCTATGATTGAGGTTTGGCCAATGCAATGCAGACTAAAGTTATGTCTGCCTCTTTCAGGCCTGGTCCACAAACTCCTCTAGCACAATCACCTATGCTCTCTCTTTCTTTGTCAGCTGGCTAGAGGCAAAACACTAAGTTCTAGGGCAGGGGTTGGCAAACTACAGCCTGAGGGTCAAATCCAATCCAACACCTATTTTTGTAAATCAAGTTTTACTGGAACATAGTGATGCTCATTTGTTTAGGTATTGTCTATGGCTGTTTTCACACTACCACAGCAGACTTGAGTGACTGCAATAAGACTAACTGTTTAGGCCCACAAAGTCTAAAGTATTTACTAGCTCCATTTTGCAAGAAGAGTTTGCTGACTCTTGTTTTAAAGAATGGTGGATGGAAAGATACTGGATCGTTACATAACTTAGTGGGAGACTACTCAGTACATAGAGTGTGAGATTTTACTAGAATAAATTCTTTTGTGTTTAGGAATTACTATTTTTGGGATTACCTATGTAGCATCTAGAATTACCTTAGCTAATCTGCTGACTGAGATTTAAATGTGGAAGGACCTGTTCTGCCTTATGACCAAGGTCTCAGTGTGAGATTCGTGTCTATAAACAGTAAAAATGGACCAAACTTTTCAAAAGGATGCTTTGAAAGGAAGTTAGGCTCTAATAAGGAAGAGAGATTAATGCATTCTTCTGATAAAATTCTGCTTACCCCTATATTTTTAAGGATGAACTTTTTAAAAGTACAGAATGGCTTACATTAAGTTCATTTGTTGTCACAAGAAATTAATGCATAAGAGGCACACTCCAGTTGTGTACTAAATGTTTGTTGTTAAGAGTGTGTAGTTCCAGACTCTCAGGCTAAGGGTATTTTCCATTAAATGGCACCAACAGAACATCTGTGTGTCTGATAGCTTTTAATTGAGCTACCCTTGCTTTCTTCTGAAAGTGAGCATTTATAGAAAATGTTAAAAAAATATAGCCATGATCTCTAACAAATCAACTCTACATTAATTGTTAACCTTGGAACAAATTCTGATAAAGTCAAATACCTAAAGCATATCTTTCCAAAGATTTCTATCAGGCCCCCCACTGACCATGGCACATGCTGGCTCTAGTGGCCCCAGGGTCCCAATCAGCCTTTGCAAACCTAAGCTCCAGGCACTCACGAACCCAGGTTACCAGATGCAAAACCAACAAAATGCTAGCAAACCAAAATAAATTACATGATAAGAGGATCATAAGCCATGATCAAGTGGGTTCATGCCTGGGATGCAAGGATGTTTCAATGTACATAAATCAATAAATGTCATATATCACATTAACATATAAAAAATAAGGATCATATAATCATCTCAATAGATGCAGAGAAACATTTGACAAAATTCAACATTCTTTCATAATTAAAACTCTCAATAAATTAGGTATACAAGGAACATATCTCAACATAAATAAAGTCCATATATGACAAACCCACAGTTAACATCATTCTCAGTGTTGGAAGATTGAAAGGTTTTCCACTAAGATTAGGAAAAAGACAAGGTGCTTACTCTCATCACTCCTATTCAACATAGTATTGGAAGACCTAGCCAGAACAATTAGGCAATAAAAAGAAAAATAATCTGGATCAGAAAGAAAGAAGTACAAATTTTTTTGTTTGTGTATTATATGATCTTATATATAGAAAATCCTAAAGACATTACCAAAAAACTGTTAGAACTAATAAGTGAATTCAGTAAAGTTGCAGGAGACAATCAATATATAAAAATCAATTGCATTTCTATACACTAACAGTGAACTATCTGAAAAAGAAATAAAGAAAAAAATCACCTTTGTGATAGAATTAAAAGCAGTAAAATATGAATAAATTTAACCAAGGAGCTGAACAACTTGCATACTGAAAACTATAAGACACTGATGAAAATACTTGATGAATAAACAAATAAATAGATATCTTATGTTCATGGTTTGGAAGAATTAATATTGTTAAAATGTCTATACTGCCCCAAATCTAAATGTTAAAATACACACTATTGTAATCTTGCAGACATAATGCAACCTCTATGGCATTTTTCAATGGCATTTTTCACAGGGATAAAGAAAACTCCTACAATTTGTATAGAACCACAAAAGACCCCAAATAGTCAAAGCAATCCTGAGAAAAGAATGAAGCTGGAGGCATCACACTTCCTCATTTCAAACTTAGTTACAAAGCCATAGTAGTTATATGGTACTGGCATAAAAACAGACACCTAGACCAATGAAACAGAATAGAGAGCCCAGAAATAAATCCACCTATGGTCAACTAATATTTGACAAGGGAGTCAAGAATACCCAATGAAGAAAGGATAGTCTTTTAAAAAATGGTGCTGGGAAAAGTAGATATTCACATGTAAAAGAATGAAATTGGACCCTGATCTTACACTACTCACAAAAATTAACTTGAAATGGACTGAGGATTTAAATGTAGGAACTAAAAATGTACTTTACTGGAAGAAAACATTAAAAAGCTTTTTCACATTGGTCAAGGCAATGGTTTTTGGATATGACAGCAAAAACTTAAGCAACAAAAGCAAAGATAAATCGGACTACATCAAACTAAAGAATTTCTGTACAGCAAAAGAAACAATGAGCAAAATGAAAAAGCAACCTACAGAATGGAGAAAATATTTGTAAATCTTATATTTGATAAGGGAGTAATATCCAAAGTATGTATCTCCTACAATGCAATAACAAAGAAAAAATTCTGATTAAAAAATGGGCAGAGGACTTGAATAGGCTCTAATAAAGAAGAGGGATTAATGCATTCTTCTGATAAAATTCTGCTTACATCTATATTTTTAAGGATGAACTTTTTTAAGGTGCAGGATAACAAATTAAGTCCATTTGTTGTCACAAGAAATAATGATAAAAAGCATACTCCAGCTGTGTTTTAAATGTTTATTCTTACAGAGGGCTTAGTTTCAGATTCAGGCTACCAAATGATTTTTCAAAATGATACCTATGGATGGCCAGTGGCCAACAGGTACATGTAAAAGTGCTCAACATTGCTAATCATCAGGGAAATGTAAATTAAAATCACAATGAAATACTACCTCAAACCTGTTAGAGTGACTATTATAAAAAAGACAAAAGTCAAGTGTTGGTGAGGTGGTGAAGAAAAGGGAAAAGTTGTGTACTGTTGGTAGGAGTGTTAATTGGTGCAGCTACTATGGAAAACAGTATGGAAATTGCACAAAAAATTAAAAATAGAGTTACTGTATGATCCAGCAATCCCACTTCTGAGGCTATATTTTAAGGAAATGAAATCCTTATCTCAAAGAAATGTATGTATACCAGTGTTCTTTGGGCATTATTTAAAACAGCTAAGATGTAGAAAGAACCTAAGTGTTCTTTGACAGATGAATAGATAAAGAACATGTTGTGCACCCATACTTTGGAATATATACAATGGAATATGACTTAACCACGTGAAAGAAAGGAACCCTACCATTTGCAACAACATGGATGGACCTTAAGGACATTATAGTAAGTGGAAAAGTCAGACAATGTCAAATACTATTGAGGAGCCTGAAATTAAGTCCTCCATTATTAGAAACAACCTCAGGCTGCACATAGTCCCAGTTCCAGGAAAAGCCTCAGCTGAAGCCAACCTCGGACCGCCTCCAGATCTGCCAATCAAAAGAAATGTGTAACATTCCTGTAGTCTTGGAGACGAGTCAGGGCTGGGAACTGCAGGTAGTTACTTTGTACAAACTTGCCAATCAATCACCGCTTGCATAAGCCCCACGTAGATTCTCTGAGCCCACCTCATAACTGATCATTTCAAAAGACTCTCAAAGGTCATGATTGGGTCCCGCCAAATGTAATGCACGCCTGGCAGATACTGAATGGTCAAAACTGTTACTATGTTGTTACTATAGGTATTGTACAATAATGATTGGTGCTTATGTAATGATGCAAAACGTACAATGTGTGCACGGTAACACCCCCGCTCTTCCCCCGTAAAAACCCTGCTCGCCACTGTTCGGGGCTTCACTTTGCTGCCTCTGTGCTGGTAGACGGGTGAGCCCCTGCTCGAGTTTGTAATAAAAACCCTTTTGTACTTGCATCGGTGCCGGCTCCTTGGAGGTCTCTGGGGACTCGCGATTCAGGCATAACACTATATGTCCTCACTTATGTGTGGAATTTTAAAAAGCCAAACTCAGAAATAGAGAGTAGAAAATGGTGGTTTCCAGGGGCTGAAGGATGGGGGAAATGGGGAGATGTTGGTCAAAGGATAGCAACTTCTAGGTATAAGATAAATAAGTTCAGGGATCAAATGTACAACATGGTGACTGTAATTAACAATATTGTATTATATACCTGAAAGTTTTTAAGAGGATCTATCTTAAATATTATCATCACACATGCAAAATGTATTTATGTGAAGAGATGGGAGTGTTTAACTAATCTTTCTGTGGTCATCATTTTGCAGTATACACGCATATCAAACCATTACACTGTACCATAAAGTTAGATATATTATATGTCACTATTGTCTCAAGCTGGAAAAAAAGAAGGGGTTATAATTCAAAAAAACAGGAACCTTATGCACTCTGGCTGCTCTAAAAACCCCTGAGATTATTATATAATCAACAGAGGTTTGCTAGAGTTTTTGAAGCCCAAGGCTGGGAGTCAAGGAGTGAAGTTTCAAGCTATCCCTAATTAGCAAGGTGAACTTTGACAGCCATTAACTTTTCTGAGCCCAGTTGAAACATAGACTCCAAATTTTCTTTCACATCTGTGTTGAGTGGAATCACTTGTATCTTTGTTTCTTAGTGCCCCTAAACTTCCCAGCCTAAATCAAAAGTGAAATTCACTAAAAACCTTGATAAAACTATACTTTTTCAGTGTGTCCTTAAACACGCTATCCCTGCCATACCTGGAGATGAAAAGCAGCTGACTTCTACCTGTTTTCTCAAGTGCCTTGAGCAGATAAATAGAAACTTGAGAATCCGGCCAATTTTACTTGCTTCTTTCTTCACCTTGTTTTCTGGACCAATTAGGGAAGTTTTTAGAACTCGATCCTTTCTGGCTGATAAACATTATTTCTTAAGTTATGCTTCTGCTTATCAGAATTACTATAGGGCAAATGTCAGTTACTGTTTTTGCCAGTCCGTCCTTGAAAACAATAGGTTGCTCTCTGTGTATTGGCCTGTAGGTTGTTTTCTCACTTCAGGCTAAGACCTATGAGCTCAAAAGCCCACCAGCATCATACCCAACATTTTACACCTCCAATTATTTTAAAAATAAGTCAAAGAGGGGTCCTTGGGTGGCTCAGTCTGTTAAATGACAGACTCTTGGTTTCAGCTCAGATCATGATCTCACATTAGGTGGGTTTGAGCCCTGCGTAGGGCTCTGAACTGATAGCAGAGACCCTGCTTAGGGTTCTCTTTCTCCCTCTCTCTTTGCCCCCCCCCCCCACTCTCTCTATGCTCCTTCCACCAAATAAATAAATAAACATTTAAAAAAATGAGTCAAAGAAGCACACTTTGAGCTCACACTTTGAGCTCACACTTTGAAACTGGTTGCTTTGCATACACTGTGAAACCTCATTCACAGCTGTTATCAATTTATATGACAGTTTCTTGCCGTTAGAAGGCCCCAAGCTGCTATGGCCCTTCGGAGCTACCTGACCCAGAGGCTCCCAGCCATGCTGAGTAACATCACTCAGACTAAACCCTCCTTCTCCTCTGACTAGCATCTCCTCTGCCTGAAGTATAGCCTGTGTAGAGTTCCTTGCTGTCGTGCAATCCTATCCAAGCACTGCTCGACAAAGCTCATGTGCTCACTATCTCTTGGGGTCGTGTCCTTTTCCTTGATCAGCTTTAAATACCCTGGCGATTGGGTTTATTAATTAGTGCTCTGCTGTGAAATGGCACCCCTTTAGATTTAACTGACACCTTACTGGATTTTTATGCTCCTACATTAGTCTCAACTTCCCTTGACAAACTCATTCAACGATAATGCTCCAGTTGCTCTTTGCATAATCATTGTAGGTTTACATCTTTGGTGTTAGTAATCATATAAATCTGTGAATTTTCTCTCTGCCCTACTAGAATGTCAGCTCCATGAAGAGGGAAATTTACCTGTCTTGTCTCTCCAGTGTCAAGCATGCCTTTGACCTAGAACTTGTCAGTTAAATGTGTGTTGAACGAATAAATGTATAAATGATTACCTCTCTTAAAACATGTGTGGGTTTCCCCGCCACAGGTAGTGGTAGATACCTAGCTAACACTTTTATGGGTGTCAGTTTATAATCCAGAATTTATAACCCAAACCAATAAATAATTGTCTCAAAAGAATTATTAACCATAGACTTATTAATTGTTCTTTTTTGGGAAGTCTGTGTTAGATATTAGAATATATACATATAAGTGAGGAGAAGCATACCGTATTAGCAATATGCTCTCAGCTACAACTAATGGAATACCCAACTAAAAGTGCCTTATACGATTGAGGTTGTTTTTTTCCATAACAAGGAGCTAAGAGTAGCCCATTCTAGGGCTAGATCAGTGCTCAATATGCTTAGAACATTTGGATAAATTTTTGTCTTATGATAACAAAATTGTGGCAACAACGTCAAACCTCACCCTAAAATGGCATCCTCCTAAGCAGGAAGGAAGTGAGAGAGCGGAGAACTTTCCAGTTTTCATTAACAGAGGACAGTCATTTCCAGAAGTCCCCAGAAAACTTTATGTCAGATTCTGTTGGCCAGGGTGGGGACACATGCCTATCCTTAGAACACTCACTGACAGAGGAGAATGCAGTTTCTGTGTCTGGCTTAATATGATTTACCCTCTGCAATAAGACAGACTTCCTGAAGAGCAAAGGGTCTATACTAAATCTTGAATTAACTTGAGATTTTTCAGTTAAGAAGAAGGGAGAATGCATCTGAATTAATATTCCTGACTGTACACAAGGCATTGTCTCCAGTCTTCCAATGTTTATTTTTTCTAATTTTTCTTATCTTTACTTATTCTTAAAACTTTAAAGGATCTAATTTTAAAAAGCCTTAAATTTTAAAAGTACCTGGATATCTATCATTCAATTAATCTATTTTCAAGTATTTACGTAACACTTACAATGGGCCTTGCATTTTGCTAACTGCTCTTTCCTAGTCTGATGAAGGAGAAGGTATAAAAACAAAAATAAGGAATAAAGAATGTAATTATGAAGATTCTTTTCCTTTCTCTTGGTTGAGAATTGCTTTCTGTTTTTCTGAGACTGTGATTAGTGCCTACTTAATTGCTCAAATAATGATTAGCTTTGTGTGCAAGGTGTCTCTACCACAGAACCATGGGACTGTTTTCAATGTGCCATGTTTATGATTTGGGATTTATAAAAGGAAGAGGGGGGGACCCATATGTGACAGAAAGCTTGTCCTGCTTTTGTGGCTTCTCCAGTATAAATGCATGTTCATTTACAGGAGCAACAAACAACTATAGGAATCATGGAGCTGTGACAAGTCATGTGGTTGTGACCTAAAGAGATGGCAGGTCTTTATTACCTTACAAACAAGCATAAAACCCTGCGACATAAAGTCTTTGGGGGAAATATACTCAATGGCCTGTTTTAGTTTTTGTGGCCTATGGGCCACCAATGACACTATTTTGCTCTGTCCACTGCTTGCATGAATCACTGCCCAGTGATACCTGGCTGCCTTTATAGGTTTTAGTGCTATTTTCAAAGGCAGTACTCTGCTTATTTACCTTTTGAGATACTGAATATTTAAGGGGTTTGAAACGAACTTTATTCTCCTTAGTTAGCCAATTTAAAAAGTCTAGCTACTTGAATTGTCATCCATTGACCAGAAAGCTAGCATCGTTTGGGAACATGCTAGAAATGTAGAACCTCCCTATCCCAGATGCAGAGTCAGAATTTTCATTTTAATAGGATCCCTCGGTAATTCTTATGTGCATTCAAGTTTAAGAAGCACTGGTTTAGTAGACTTTGTCCATGATTATTGTTATCCTTGTCATCATGGTTCTCATCATCATTGTCATCAAATGTGTAAGGTGACCAGTCACAGGGAGCATGGTTAGCTAAAAACAGACAAGCAGGTCATAATTGAATACAGAAACTCCTTTTGGGTATCTCACATTCCTCCACCTGGACTTATGTGAGAAAATTCTACTGAGAACCTGAAGGAAGCGTCCCTTAATAGAAGGTCAGTGTGAAAAGTGGTCTCAAAGATTCTGATCATGACTGCATCAGATAGAAGTGCCCAGGAGCTTTGTTCTACAGCACACAGGTTTATGAGCCCTGCCCTAACTCTCCTATATCAGAATCTCTTCTGTAGGGCTTTGGGATCTGGACTTTTCAGTAAGTCCAGGAATTCTTGTGTCTCCATCCTGGCACCATTTAAGGTAATAGCATTGGGAATAGCAGTTCTGGCCCTGCTTCTTCCATTTGATGATGGAATTTTCACTTCCATACTTATGACTCATTGTTAGCTTCAGATGATACAATTCTATTATTAGGAAAATTACTAGAAATATAAATATAACTTGGGTGTTCATATGGGCTATTTAACACTTATGGCCCTGGCCAGGTCTAGCATTCTTCTTTTTTCCCTTTTATATCCTGTGTGGAATGGTGGGAAGAACCCCAGACAAGTCTTGCTTCCAGCTGTACCATTGTTTGAATTCAAATTTGGGCCAAAAAGTGTTATTTCACAGAAGAGATCTAAGGACAAAAAAGGTGCTGGTGATTGTGAGTAAGCTGCGACACCTTTCTGGCTTCCTCAACTGTAGAATAATATTACTGAACTTTAGCTCCCTGTCCTAAAACTCACTGTTTGCATCCAGGAAGACACAGGTCCATTTCCTTATCCTTCCAACAATTTAATTGGCCTCTAAGTCCAGCACTGACATTGCTGCTATATGAATAACCACATCAGCAAGCTGAAACAGACCTTTAGTGCCTCTGCAGAGATCCATGTACATTAATATTTACTTGGTAAGGATGACATTTAGAATGCATTTTGATTAATGTTCCTGAAAATAAACAGATTTCTTATACCAGCTGGACTTTTGAAGCCTGCATTTATTTGGGGATGTAGAAAGGCAAGACATATCATTTTTCAGTCTTGTTACTGAGAAATAGTTTTCTTTCCAGGGGTTTCAAATTCCAACAAATTTCTTTAACACTTAGGAAGTATCACCAATCATCATATAAGGCATATTTTAGGAGTTGAAATGGTATTACTTTGGCTGTACATATTTTTAAAACTGAGAAAGCCCCTGTGAGATGCGAACATAACTTTCCAAGGAGGGACTTGAATCATAAAGAAAATTCAGATTTCGAGTCATATGAATTCCACAGATTGAATAGAAATGCCTACGGGGCACCTGGCTGGCTCAGTCAGTAGAGCATGTGACTGGTGATCTTGAGGTTGTGAGTTGGAGCTCCACACTGGGTGTAAAGACTACTTAAAAATAAAATATTAAAAAAGAAAAAGAAAGAAATGCCAACGGCAACTTGGAAGAGAGACTTTGGCCAATATCAGGTCTAAACTACAAACTAAATAGGAAGCCACAACAGAGTGAGAAGGAAGGCCAGGTATAGTCAGTTGCAAATGTGTCTCAGCTAAAGGAAACTAGGGCGGGAAAACTGCCAGGGAATACCCATTCCCATATATGTCACTCTTACTGTGCATGGTGTCTTCTTCCTACTCCTTGAGTCTCACACAGCTGTCTGGTTGGGCCCATAAGTTTTACTATTCCACAGATAAGGTGGGGGGAACCAAAAAAGTTCTTGTGCTCCACAGTGAGGTCAGGACATGGATACACAGATGCCTAACTCTCACAAGAGAATATTCACAGAGCAGATGTTTATGGCTTACCATGGGGCTGTGTTTAAAAGGTGAAGGATGAATCTTCTAATACTGTGTTTTTCAGATCTTTTCAAAAATTATCAAAATATTCTTTATGTTTTTTTAGTAGAAGTGTTTGTTTATTTTATTTTATTTATTTATTTTTTTTATTTTTATGGTGGAACTCCAGTATGTACAACTCAGCTGCTCTGGGTGAATTAAAAAGGGACTCTATCTTTTTGGTCATCTCTTTACTTCCTTCTCAAATCTTTATCAATCCATGTAGTTACAGTTACACAAATACAAGTTATTAACCCTTGCTTTATTATATCATCT
>NW_024081623.1:681625-689987 GCF_003009895.1 Hyaena hyaena | reverse complement strand
AACCCCAACCCTAACCCGAACCCCGAACCCCAACCCGAACCCGAACCCCGAACCCCGAACCCCAGCCCGAACCCGAACCGATCCCCAACCCGAACCCTAGCCCTGACCCTGACCCGAACTCGAACCCGAACCCTAAACCCTAAATCCGAACCCGAACCGAACCCGAACCCGAACCCTAAACCCTAAACCCGAACTCGAACCGGAAACCGGACCCCGAACCCGAACCCGAACCCTAAATTCGAACCCGAACCCGAACCCGAACCCTAAATTCGAACCCGAACCCGAACCCTAGCCCGAACCCTGACCCTAACCCCGATCCCTGACCCGAACCCGAACCCTGGCCCTAACCCTGACCCTAACCCGAACCCCTATCCCGAACCCTAACCCGAACCCCGAATCCGAACCCGAACCCGAAACCCGAACCCGAACCCTAATCCTAACCCGAACCCGAACCCTAATCCTAACCCACACAAGATTAGAAAACACAGGTACAAAGGAAGGCAGATGTAGGCACATTGTCTGGACTGTGTGTGGAATCCTCTGATTTCTCTGCTCTCAGTGAAATAAGAGCCAAGCCCTGAAGGTAAGATGAGAGGGGCAGTGTGAGGACTAGCAGCCTTCTCAAAGGATGTGAGGACACCCACCCTGGAGACCTAGAAGTCATGGGCAGTCATGGGTCCCACCCAAAGAGGGGTCTTGACAAGACGTTGGCTTAGCTGGTAGGTGGATGGAGAGAGTTGGCGTCATCCAGCACTAGGGGGAGGGGAAAGGGGGCAGCGAGTGCAGCTGCAGCCAAGGAAGGAATGTGCTATAAAGGTGGTGCCATGAATCCCGGGCAGGGAAGTGTGTGCGCCCTGTGACTGCCAGCCTGGCTGGGCACCAGAGGCAGCAAGCTGAGGAAGAGAGGACGTGGTCAGAGGGAGGGTCACTTGAACTAGAAATGGAGGAGCATTGCCAGTGGTGTTGTGGAGGCCACTAAACGAGCGTGGCAGTGGCCGACTAAAGGGGGGAAGGTGAGGTGGCCAGGGGAAGGGGGGTTAGAACCTAGGTGGATTTGGTATGTGCAAGCAAAGTCACCATGATTGGTGATGAGCCATCAGCAGAGCAAGTCATCGACAACGCAGAGCAGCCCCTAACGGCTTGTGCTTCAAGGGGCTGGGGTTTGTGGAAGAAGAAAAGCCACAATCAAAACACAGCTAAAGGGGTACCTAGCCCATCTCCATCAGGGACAACACTCTGGAGAGGTGGGAGGAACATGGAGAAGAGAAATAAGAGCTGGGTGGACTGTTGTCTCTTAGAACCCAGCCCGACTGTCAGAATCATTTGGAGGGATTCAGAACAACAGATGCCCAGGTCTGTGCTACGTCAAAAGTCCACGGCTGGCACTTTTAAACATCTGTCCGGGTGACACAGCAGCCAGCCAGAGACCAATGAGTAAAGGATGGTGACTGGCACAGCCCAGAGCAGGGAACAGAGATGGTAACATTGTAATAACTTTGTACCCGCAGATGGGAGCACTGAGTAAGGTAGACAATTGTGGAATCACTATGTTGTACTCCTGAAACTAATGTAACATTGTGTCCACTATAACTTAAATAATCTAATTAAATAAAGAAGAACAAAGGTGGAAGTTGCCAAATGGCCGAGCCCTGGGCTCCACACTGCTGAGTACAGTCTCAATGATGCAGCCACGTTGTTTTCTTACAGGTGATCTAAGTACATATTATTTGTCCTGTATTCTTGGGATTATGTGTATGAGCAGGTTAGACCATCTCTGGATTTTATTGCGTGCCTCCAAAGAGAATTGCAGGCACCTGAGTGGCTGAGAAGCTGTGTTCAGGAGGACGTAGGACAAGGGTCTGGTGTCTGTGACAGACTCAGGGCCAGGTGGAGGTAACTGAGGGACAGGGCGACAAAGTCACCATGGTAACTAACCCAGAGCAGTTGGGGGGTGGCACAAAACGCCTCCCAAATGCTGAATGAGGAGCCCCCAGGGCTGGCCCGGGGCTAAACCCCTGAGTCCTCACAGGCACCTTGAGGGTGAGCATGCCAGTCCAGCAGGATGCCATCAGCCACCAGATGGCAGCAGGGGACAGGAAAGGGGCCAGGCCCCAGACAGGAATAGCTACGCCTGGGCAGGTCTGGTTCCATCTCCATTCTAACCTAGGAACATCTCCCCCAGATCCTAAACTTCCCGGGGCTGGCCCACCGTAGAAGGAAACTGTGTCTCAGATATGACCCCTCCTGGCTTCCTGCCGTGATGGGATAATCCCACCAGTCCCCAAAGGTGGCCCAGCTCCTCTCCCCTCAGTCCCTCTGAGGCCCACCTCCACCCCCTGGACCCTGCAGCCCTAGGCCCTTCGCCCACTACCCAGATCCTCAGGCCCAGGAAGTTCCCCACCCCTGCCCCAGTGGAGACCCTGAGGCATGTTGAGCAGAGCAGGGACTCCCACCCCAAAAGAAAGGCTTGAGCCCAACCCCAGAACCTATTGCCCTCAGCCACAAGCCAGACATGGCCGGAGGCCCATGATACCCCGGCCCCCACATCTGACTTTCTCCCATGTCCACCCAACTCAAAACCATGAGCCAAGTGTACCCCACACAGCCCCAAGCCTGTTGCTCCTTGAACTGGCGGGGGCCCAGGATGAGGACACGCCCCTGGCTGCCCAACCTGTGCTCTCACTGCCAAGGTCTTGATGGGCAGGCTGAGCCCGCCCCCAGGCCAGGTGCCACCTGTGGGGCATAAAGCCCGCAGAGGCAGCTCCTGAGGGACCTCTGCCATCTGCCATGAAGGGGAGCAGCACCCTGCTGCTGGCGGCCTTCACCCTAGTCTGCTCCTGCGGTAAGTCTCTGTGTTTCCAGCAGGGCCCAATTGGGGGGGGGGGGGGGGCGGGGATGGAAAGGAACCTACGGGGCTAAAACCCAGATACTAGGCTCCTCACAGTGATGGGTGACAGTCTTCCTAGGTGCCCAACTGGCCTCCATCACGGAACACAAATGTGGGCAGATGACCCTGATGCCCCCATCGACCCCGGTCCCCACCCAGCCCAGCTCCAACCTCTGCCCCGGCCCTAGCGTCACCAAGCCCAACGTCACCAACCCAGCCCAGCCTCCCCAAATCCTCCAAGCTCCAGAGAGTCAACCTCACATGGAGGGCGAATCCCGGCCACATTAGGGGCTTGACTCACCTTCCCTAGTAATGCCACGGAAATCCAGAGTAGAGACAGGCTGTTAAGGCTAGGTGTGACAGGAGGGGTCTATGGCCAGGTGGAGTTAGAGGAAGACCTGGGGGAGGTGAGGCAGGGTGATCATGGGGGCACACCTGGGGCAAGTGAGGTGGGCGGTGATGCAGAAGGTCCGGACACCGCTGAGGCTGGAGCACTGGGAGGTCTGGGGTGGGCTGGAGTGGAACCCTCCTGTGCCGGTGTCATCTCGCCTCCACCACACAGGGCTGGCCACCGGGGACGACAACAGTGACTTTTTCATGGACTTCCTGCAAACGTTGCTGGTGGGGTCTCCAGAGGAGCTATATGAGGGACCCCTGGGCAAGTACGATGTCAACGCAGATGCCAAGGCAGCACTGACGGAGCTCAAGTCCTGTATCGATGGCCTGCAGCCTATGCACAAGGCGGAGCTGGTCAAGCTGCTGGTACCGTGGCTGGGGGGGAGGCACCCCATTCCCTAAAGGCCTGCAGCCCCAGCCCCACTAGCCCTCCACCGATGCTATGACTCTTGATTATCACCCCGATACAGCCACCACCCTCAGACACCCTGACCTGTCTCAGTCAGCAGAAGCGGACATCCCAGACCTCACTCCCCGCAGAGCAGCCTCAGCCTCCCCTAAGCCCATATACATGCATGTGGCACGTCTGCATACAAGTACACACCACTTCCCCAGTTGCCAGGAGGGGACTGACTGAAATGTGCTAGAGCATACTGTCCCCAGGGGCTGCCTGGGACTATCTGCCCAACGGGGATGGGGCTTTCTGGCTATTGATCACTAGGTATGGGACCCCAGCCCTCTCGGCCCACTCCTGTCTGCCTTCCAGGTGCAAGTGCTGGGCAGTCAGGATGATGCATAGTGGACCCCAGTCACGGCTCCAAGCAGCCACAGGACCAGCTACACAAGCAGCAATGGCCACTCCGCCCCATTACCACTTCTCCATGTGTGAATTTATCCTAAAACTGTTCAATCAATAAAGCCTCCTGCAGCTCAGCCTCCGGCTCCTGTCTCTCCCCACAGTCAGGGACACAACTACATGGACACGCAGATTCACAGACACAGGGTCACATCCACAGAGCATGGATGTAGAAGTCGCCCCACACAGAGGACAGACCCACCAGACCCCCACGTAGGTGGACAGAGCAAGACAGGCAGGCAGGGGAGTGGACACAGGAAGGGCTACAGAGGCAGCGGTGAAGTGCAGGAGCAGTGCGTTGGAGGAGGCAGGCCAAAGAGCCCGGGCAGACGATGCACCGGAACTGGGGGCTCAGGCTGGGGGCTTTCTGCATCTGAAGACGGCCATTCCAAGACAACAAACATCCACAAGATACACGTAGCACTGGTCCAGGGGTTGAAAACATTCTCCCCAAAGTCACCCAAGGAAAGAGTCTGTCTGGAAGACATGCAGACCCCAGCCCTACCCCTAAGAGGAACCTTGACAAAGTGGAGGAGAAAGTGCACCTGGTCTTGAGGACACGCATGGTCTGAGGAGTGGGCATGGCCGGCAGTGGCACACGAGGAAGAGGAGGGTCTGAGAAAGGCCCCACAGAAGAGCGGCAGCTCACCTCACAATCTCCCCAACCAGCACTGACCCTACCCTCACCTCGGATCCCAGGGTCGCAGCTGCTGGAGCCTTCCTGTGCCTCAGTTTCCCCAGTTCAGTGGTCTTCACTGGGGGCAAGGCTGACTAGGTTCATCTCTGTCCCTCACAACCTTTGCTCCCTGGCCATTCCAGCTCTGGGACCCGTGGCCTCACTGTCCAGTACAGAAACTCACTGTCCCTCTTCCCACTTTCCAATTCTCCTCACCATAGTGAGGAGCAAAGTCCTGACCTGAGGCATGCCTGGTGAGGGAGGAGTCCCTTGGGCAGAGGTCATTGTCTTCATCACACAGATAGTGATCTAGAACCTGCCTTCCCACAGAGCCACATTCTAGAGCTCAGGGGCCAGAATCCCCCCCAATTCTCCAAGCCCCCTGGGGAGAGAAGAGAGAGGGAGAGGCCTTCCTTTCCATGCCCCTTTGTCAGGAACTGCCTGGCACTGAGGCTGGTGCGACGGGACCACCTCCAAGGAGGCCTGGTCCATAGGTTGCTCTCAGTGCAGCTCCTAGACCGAAGAGGTAAGGGCTCCTCTGGGGTGGCCCTCTCCCTGCCCCACAGCACAGCCTCAGCCAAGAAGTTTTCTGCCTTTGCCCACCACTCCCTGCCCAGTGGTGCCTAGCATCCTCTGAATAGGAGGAACCTGCCCAAAGCCTCCTCAGGGCCAGGGAAATGTGGTCAGTGAGGCTGGAAGAGACAGCCCTTCCCAACCCGTGCATGAGGGTCTGACACTCCTCCTCTTGAGGGCTGGTGAGGGCAAAGCAAACCCACTACTCCAAGTAGAAGCCCTGTGTGGGCCCCAGCTCAAGGTCTCACTGAGGAAGCTGTGGCCTGCAGTTCTGCCCACCAGTGGGGACAAGGCAGAGGTGGGGTGGGGAGCTGGGACTTCTCAGCACCTGGTCACCCTCCCATCCATGGACAGAGCCAGCCATGGCAGAGGAAGTATGGGTGGGCACCTGGAGACCCCATCGCCCCCGGGGGCCCATCATGGCCCTCTACAGCAGCCCAGGACCCAAGTACCTGATTCCACCCACCACGGGTAAGAGCCTAGGAGCCTGGGAGCCTGGATTGGGACTGGGGTGGGAGCAGGAGCTAGCTCTGAGGTGGCTAGGGATGGGCCTGGAGAGGGTCTGGAGAGGTTCTGGGGGAGAGGGCATGGGGTGCGTGTGGGGAGGTTCTGGGGGGATGTCAGGGAGGTCTGACGAGGGACTGAGGAGGGCATGTGGGCCTGGGCAGGTTCGGAACAGGGGGGGCACTGGGAAGGCTGGAGGCTCATCCCTGACTCCCAGCTCATCAACCCCTCCGGAGTCAATACGGTGGGGAGAAGGATGGCATCCGGCTCCAGGCTGCTCAGAACCCCTGCCCCACAGGCTTTGTGAAGCACACACCCACCAAGCTGCGTGCACCAGCCTACAGTTTCCGTGGGGCCCCCATGCTCCTGGCAGAGAACTGCTCCCCAGGGCCCCGCTACAGTGTGAATCCCAAGATACTGAGGACTGGCAAGGACCTTGGCCCTGCCTACTCCATCCTGGGGCGCTATTGCACCAAGACCATCATGACCCCTGGCCCCGGTAAGTGAGCCTGGCCCAGCCGCAGCCCTGCCCAACCCTCCTGGTGGCCACTGCGTGTCCTTCCCAGGTGAAGGTGTGAGGGAGCATAGGCATCCTGGCTCTCCCATCCCCTTGTTTTCCTCTCGAGTGACACCATCAGGCCCAAAGCAGCCTCGGAGACCCTCCAGCCCAGCTCTGGCCTGTGCTTTTCTTGGCCTAAGTCCCCACACCAGGCCCACATCAGACTCTGCCCTTCCCCCTTCAAAGCTGCACCTATCTCCACTCCCGCAGCCCCTGGACACCCTGACCAATATCGGGCACCCTCTGTCTTGGAGCCTGGAAGCCCTGAGCCTGCAATGTTTGGGGTTTTCCTTGAGCCCCTGAGCAGGGCCAGTAGCCTGTCTACATGGTCCTTCCACTCTCAGCACACCCTCCACTCCTTTCCCGAGCCAGGTGACTACTTTCCAGAGAAATCTACGAAACACGTGTTTGACTCAGCGCCCAGCCACTCCATTTCTGCCCGGACCAAGACCTTCCGAGTGGACAGCACCCCAGGTGCGCAGCAGCCCTGACAGCCAACATCCAACTGGGGTGGGGACCCTGGGGCGGGGAGGGGAGGTGAGACAGGGTGACCGGATGGCTGCACTCCTGGAAGTGGAAAACCCCAGGAAAGGAGCCATCAAAGACTCTGGATGCATGGTTCTATCCAGCCTGAGACTCACTGCCTGTGCACCCCACAGGCCCTGCCGCCTACATGCTGCCTGTGGTCATGGGGCCCCACACCGTTGGCAAGGTGTCCCAACCCTCCTTCTCCATCAAAGGCCGCAGCAAGCTGGGCAGCTTCAGTGACGACCTGCACAAGGCAAGGGTCCCCCTGCCAGGGCACAGCACTGTTCATCCCCCAGAGATGACCCATCTGGCCCCTTCCTTCCCAGAACCTGGTCCCACCAGACTGAAACCTGCAAGCTCTTCACCCTCTGGGTGCCGGCCACATGCATGGCACCCCCCTGCTCCCTGCACCCCAGGTTACGTTCCTGTGTTGAGGAGGGGCAGACAAGGGACAAAGATAGAGACAGCACCACTGCTGAGCAAGGAAGGGTTTATGGAGTGCTGCGGGGGGGGGCTTCGATAAGGTGGCATGCAGAAAGGTGAGAAGAAGAAGTAAGGTGTGAGATATTTGGGGGAGGAGGATTCCAGCTGCAGAAACACCCAGTACAGGCCCTGAGGTGGACATGTACCCAGGAGGTTGAGGAGGCTGAGGAGACTTCCAAAGTGGTCTCACAGCACTGCGGACCCCACCAGCCCAGCCCACGGCCATCGAATCCCACAGGACAGAATCCCAGCTGCAAAGGGGCCTCTCTTGCACACACCAAAGGGACAAGCCTGGGACTGATGCACACTGAGGTGTCATTGCCATGGCGAGGCTTCAGTAGAGGGGCAACGTTCCACAGAGGAGGTCATCCTACACTGTGACTGTTGTCTGCAGACAGAAGGGACCCCTGACACACAGACACACAGTGTCAAGCCTCAAAACCCACTGTCCAATGCTGGCCACCTACCCTTTGGGGTCACATGCCCTGGCAGGCCAAGCCTGTCTGAGCCTCTTTCACCTCCTAGACCCCAGGCCCTGCAGCCTATCGCCAGACTGATGTGCAGGTGACAAAGTTCAAGGCTCCACAGTACACCATGGCAGCCCGGGTGGAGCCCCCAGGGGACAAGACCCTCAAGCCAGGACCAGGAGCCCACAGTCCTGAGAAGGTCCAGGAGGAGCAGAGCCTGGGCGGGGGGGGGTAGGAGCTACAGTGAGGGGGGAGCTGGGAGGAGGGTGACATGGCCCAGAGGGGTGGGGGGTGGGAGACACAGTGGGGGGGGAGCTGGGAGGAGGGTGACATGGCCCAGAGGGCGTGGGGGTAGATCGGCAGAGCGGCGGGGAGGGAAAGGGGGTAGGAGAGGGGGTAGAGCTCGGGGGGCGGCGTATCATTAAAAAAGGGG